>NC_137030.1:7049403-7064403 GCF_032717465.1 Coenobita brevimanus | reverse complement strand
CCACCAACCTGACCCACACACCTCACCCACCCACCCACCTACCAACCTTACCCACACATCTCATCCACCCATCCACCCACCAACCTGACCCACACACCTCACCCACCCATCCACCCACCAACCTGACCCACACACCTCACCCACCTATCCACCTACCAACCTGACCCACACACCTCACCCACCCATCCACCCACACACCCGCCCTGCCCACCCCAGCAATCCGTCCACCCATCAGACCCGTTGTAGCAAATAATAATATGGTTGTAGAAAGAAAAAAAGAAAACTGTAGTAAATGGCTATCAAGTTTTCTCCATCTTGACGTAATTATTTCCATTTAGTTCTAATCTTGGCCATCAGGGACGCCAATTTAGAATCTGTAATTAACACATTTAATTTCTTAGTACAAAAATAAATAAATAAAACTGTTAGAGCTGCTTAGTGAGTTCTAGATGCATTTCCCTCGATTTCCATATTTATATTTGTGTCCATATTCATATCTATCTATCTGTCTATTTATGTACTTATCTATCTCTCTATTTGTCTATCTATCTATCTATCTACCAATCTACTTATCTATCTACCTATCTGTCTATCTATCCATTTATTTATCTATCTATCTATCTATCTTCACTAATTATCATTATACTGAATACTCCCAACGACTTACACACACACACACACACACACACACACACACACACACACACACACACACACACGCATGGATTAACACACGGATAACTAAACACTACCATTATGCACGAGTAAATGCTTTATTGTATTTATTGATACATGTGAGGTTGTGGCTTTGAAGGGAGCAATTACGGAAGGCGTGACTGTACAAACGACTGGCTGGATTGTAATGCTGTACTGTACTATGTAATTGCTTTGTATTGATGATGATGATGATGATAATGATGATGATGATGATAATGATGTTGATACTCTCCTATTTAATTGCTTTGGTGATGATGATGACGGTCGTAGTAATGTGCTGTACAATGTAACTGCTTTGTACCGTGATGTGATGATGATATTGATGGTTGTAATGATGTACTTTACTATCTAATTACGTTGTACTGATGGTATTATGTACAACTCTATATAATTACTTTGTGCAGGTGGCAATTGTTACTATAGGTCCCTCATTTTAACTTGGCCCAAATTTTCCTCCCTTTGCAGCTTAGTTTACGTAGCTCAGTGGCAAAGATAGGCAATACTACAACTGTACATCCTCTCCACAGCACTTCATCGTGACTAGCACCTTATTCTAGTGTTAATCTATTGTTACAGCTCTGCATTGTGGTTGGAGAGACGACAATTTTAGGCCAATTTAAAGTGAAAAGAGTATAGCTGGAACTGCTTTGTGTGTTGATGAGAGTAAATATTCTGCGTAGTTATAACAGTGGTGTTGGAGAGAGGGGCCTTCACGTGGTGGCACCGATATAACAGGCGGATCAACTGCCATGAACCTGGGGACACAACAATAACAACAACAATAAAAACAGTAATAAAAATAACAACAATAACTCCTTTACCTCATTAATTAAGTGTAAATGTAATTGTTTATACGTTGCATGTACCGACCGATGTAATTATTTAGTGTTGTATGTGCTGTACCGATGTAACTCTATGGGGAGAGAGAGAGAGAGAGAGAGAGAGAGAGAGAGAGAGAGAGAGAGAGAGAGAGAGAGAGAGAGAGAGAGAGAGAACTGTCTTAATAATGATGATGATGATGATGGGGATAATAATAATGACGATAGAACATTGATGATGGTGATGATGATGATGATGATGATGATAAAGATAATGACAAAAAATAAATGGCACAAAACTTTCCCTCTAAAAATCTAACCACCATCAACATAACTCCATCTAGTCCTTAACCCTTCAGATGCTATACTCCTTTCACCTTAACTTGGCCCAGATTTTCGTCCTCTTGTAGCTCATTTCACGTAGCTCGGTGGCAGAAGAAAAACAATGCTAAAGCTCCATATCCCCTCCATAGCACTTCTTCGTGACTAGCACCATCCTCGAGTCTCCATTGTTACATCTCAGTATACAAGATGGCGAGGTGGCAATTTTAGGCCAAGTTAGAGTGACAGGAGTATAGGATTTTTTCTGTTTAAATACATTACTATGTTCATAGCAAGGATGGAAGGACGTATTCTAGGTGACACAGGAAGCTTCTTAACACCTCTTCCTTAGCGATTTATTCTGTATATTACTCTTTAACATATTCTTCTATGCTTCTTCCTTATATTCTTCCTTATATGCTTCTTGCTTATATGCTTCTTCCTTATATTCTTCCTTATATGCTTCTTGCTTATATACTTCTTCCTTATATTCTTCCTCATATACTTCTTCCTTATATGCCCCTTCCTTATATAATTCTTCCTTATATGCTTCTAATATCGTTTAAATATCGACATATCTTTCCACCAATTACACGTAAGGAGAATACTGAAGCGTAATTGGAAGAATAAATCGCCAAATAAGAGATATTACGACATAACCACAGATAACTAAATAACCAAAATTAATAAGTAGGATTTTTCTCAGGTAAATAAATAAATCGCCCAGTGTATTAAAATCCGGTAATAAATCCCCCTTATTCTTGCCACCCCCAGACGATTTTATTCAGCTTAGGGAAGAGATCTTAAGGGTTGTAATCTGAGTGGCTTTGGGGATGTAACACTTCCTCCTAAGCGATTTATTTAGCATATTACATTTCAATAAATTTTTTACGTCATTGGTATAAACTAAGGCGATATTAAAACGAAGAACACAACAAAAAACAACAAAAATAAAATAAAATAAACATGAAAAACAAATAACATAATAACAAAAGCCTAATAACATAAATAACAAATAAAAAAAATAAATAATAACAAAAACATTAATAACACATAAGAAATAATAACAAAAATAACACATAATAACAAATAATGACAATTAATAATAACAAATAATAACAAAAGATAACACAAATAATAACATTAAATAATAACAATAACATGAATGAAAATAACATGAAAAATTACCTAAAAACAGACTATCAAGATGTACTCAGCTAAATAAATCGCTAAGGAATAGGTGTTACGGTGTCTCCTCTGCCAGTTATAATCCATCTATCATCTCCGCTGTTTTTCCCATCAGGAGCGTAGGGGCCTGAGGTTAGGCTGCTTAGTCACGAAATTTCATGGGAAGGTGACCAGCTCCATTCGCCCCTGAGTAGCATTTGAGGAGGTGACCAGCTACAATCGCTCCTGAGTAGCATTTGAGGAGAAGGTGACCAGCTACAATCGCCCCTGAGTAGCATTTGAGAGGGTGACCAGTTACAGCTCCCCTGAGTAGCATTATGTGAGGAATATACCTCAACCATCCCTCGGTTTTACACCATTACGGGTCCCATCTGGCTGGAGCACTTTGGCCTACTAGATCTTGAGGAGTCACTTGGTTATATGGCTACCACCCAGCGTAGAAGATGGTTTCCTGAGTTAGAGAAAAATATATGACTTGTCACTCAACGTAGAATCACCTGAGGGCAACACGGCATCGAGTGAGTGGATGGTAGGTGACCCCACGCCCCGCCACTTATAATACGGCACACAATTTCGTACACTAGGCAGAGAGTTTATGTACTGTGCTCTAAAAAATACGACCACCGCTGTACAGTATATATTTGTGTTGGCTGTGTGAATCAGGAAATATTTACGATACGGAGCCAGTTTACGCCTATAGGGCAGAACACAGTATAGGATTATTGGTATTACTTGCAGCACCACTCTCTTTTACCCACCCCACACCGTACAGTTTTTCTTTAGGGTGGTGGAGTATGGCACAGAGGAGGAAAGGACTCTGACAGGAAAGGCTTTGTGGCAACCAAGAGCGTCCCTCAGTGAACGTCTAGGTCTAGGAATACTTTACTTTGCACAGCGGTAGACCTGCATCCGGACCAAGCTATAGACAGGGTGTTGCTCCGTATATCGCCCCTTCCCGGTAGGGGGTTGGCTCCCAGGGGTTCCGGCCAACGCCATTATGCACGGCTATAGTTTTTTTTTTTTTTTTTTTTTTTTAACAAGCTAAGTACAAGAATTTTTGGCACAGTGGTACACCTCCACCCAGACCAGATTTTGGCCATGGCTTAACCCCGAGGACCACCCATCATGGAGGGGCCTCTTCCTATCTGCTTACTTCCTACTTACATACCTACTTACCTGCCTCCTCAAACGCCAACCTACCTACATTCCTACCCATCCACCTACCTACCTCCTTACTTACCTCAGTACCTTAAAACCTACCTATCTTCCTACTTTCCTACCTACCCTTTCTCTCACTTGCCCACCTACTTGCCTACCTACTTACCTACCTTCCTAACTACCTCTCTATCTCTCTCTCAATAATCCTCCCTCGCCCCTTCTCATCAATGAACCGCAGTTATGACATATCGAGCGCTAACAACAACAACAACAACAACAACAACAACAGAAACAAAACAAAACAACAACTACAATAACAAAATAAAGTCAACCTGCTATACAGTATGTGGGTTTTTGCGTTTGTCTGCTTGTGTGATAAAGCCATAGTTCTTTCACCTAAACTTGGCCCAGATTTTCGTCCTTTTGCAGCTTATTTCACGTACTTTCGTCCTTTTGCAGCTTATTTCACGTATCGTCCTTTTGCAGCTTATTTCACGTAGTTTACTTTTCTTTTGCAGCTTATTTCATTGAGAGAGAGAGAGAGAGAGAGAGAGAGAGAGAGAGAGAGAGAGAGAGAGAGAACAGATCAATTACACAAGAAATATGCACATTGTACTACTGAAAGACAACACAAATAATTATTCTCGCAAGATTAATATAAAATGGTAATTGATGAAGCTTAGATCAGTACATGTAAACTGGAATGATGTACAGTACTTAGTGGTAGAGGAATTATTTAGTACCCCCCCCCTCTCTCTCTCTCTCTCTCTACTTGCCTACCTGCCCCGATTCCTCCTCAGTCATCTATCCTACCTACTTGTTTCTCTGCCTTTTCTTCTTTCTGCCTGTCTGCCTGCCTTCCTGCCTACCTCCTGCTTACTACCTCTACCTACCTTCCAGCCTACCCCCAGCTACCTCTGTGCCTACCTCCTTTTACCTCCTGCCTACCTCATTCCTTGTCTGCTTACTTCCTTGTCTATCTCTCTACCTACCTCCTGCCTATCTTCTCTGCCTGCCTTACTATCTTTCTGCCTATCTTCCTGCTTACATTCCCTACCTACCTCCTATGCCTCCCTTCCTTCTTACCTCTGCCTACCTCATTTTCTTCCTGCCTGCATCCTACATTAATGTCATCCTGCAAACCTCCTCCTCTGCCTTCCAACCTTTCTGTCTGCCTCCCTGCCTACTTCCTGCCTACCCCTGCCAAAATCCCTCCTACTTCTTCCATCCGCTGCCTACCTTATTTCCTATCCCAGCCTACCTCCTGTCTACCCTTGCCTATCTCCTTCCTACGTCTTCCTTCCCCTGCCTACCTCCTTCCTATCCCTGCCTGCCTCCTGCCTACCCTTGCTACCTCCTGCCTACCTCCTGCCTACCTCTGTCTATCTCCTACCTGCCTCCTGCCCACAGTACCTCCTGTGCCTGCCTGCCTGCCTGCTTACCCCTGCCCACCTCCCTCCCTACCCTTGCCTACTTCCTGTACCTGCATGCCTACCTTCTGTGTACCCCTGCCTACCTCCTGCATACCCCTGCCTACCTCCTCCTACCCCTGCCTACCTCTTGCCTACCTCCCTTCCTACCTCATGCCTACCTCCTGCTTACCCCTTTGTATTTCCCTGCCTACCTCCTTCTGTCCCTGCCTACCTCCTGCCTATCTCCCTGCCTACCTCCATTTTACCCCCTCCTATCTCCCTGCCTACCTCCTGCCTATCTCCCTGCGTACCTTCTGCCTATCTCCCTGCCTACTTCCTGCCTATCTCCCTGCCTACCTCCTGCCTATCTCCCTGCGTACCTCCTGCCTATCTCCCTGCCTACCTCCTTCTACCCTTTCCTACCTCCTGCCTACCCCCTCTGCCTGCCTGCCTGCCTGCCTGCCTGGGAAGCACAGATTAAGTCGTAAATCCCACCTCACACCGCTGACTTAACGCCCAAACCCCCCCTCCCTCCCTTCCTCCCTCCCTCCCTCCCTCCCTTTCTCCCTCCCTCCCTCCCTCCCTCTCTTCCTCCTTCAATCCTCCTTCTTATTCTTCCAACATCCTTCATTTCTCATTTTCTCTCCTCCCTTCACCCTCTCGTTTCTCTCGCCCTTTCTTCCACCCCCTCTCTCTCTCTCCCTCTCTCTCTCTCTCTCTCTCTCTCTCTCTCTCTCTCTCTCATTTCTTCCAGTCTTCGTTTCCTTCCACCCTCACTTCTCTAATCAGATAAAGCCTTCTCTCTCTCTCTCTCTCTCTCTCTCTCTCTCTCTCTCTCACTCTCTCTCTTTCCTTCATTTGTTTCCTCTGTTTCCTATTTTTTCCTTCTCAGTCCTTCCTTCATTCTTTCTCACCCTCCTCCACTTGCTTCTTCCTTCCTTCCTTCCTTCTCTCTCCTTCCTTCCTTCTTTCTTTCTCTCTCCTTCCTTCCTTCCCTCTTTCTCCCTCCTTCCTACCTTCCTTGCCTCTCGTTTTCCTTCAGTCGTTTTTTTTACCATCCTTTTCTCCTTCCTTTCTTCCTTCCTTCCTTCCATCTCATCCTATGTCACTTATTTTTTCCTTCTTTCTTTCATTCTTGCCTTCTTTCCTTCCTTATTTTCCTCCTTTCTTCTCACCTTCCTTCAATTGGTTCTTCCTTCCTTCCTTCCTTCCTTCCTTCTTTTTCTCTCCTTCCTTGTCACCCTCTTTTAGTTACTTTTTTCTTCCTTCCTTTTTTCTTTCTCACCTTCCTTCAGTTACTTCTTCCTTCTTTCCTTCTTTCTCCCTCCTTCCTTCGCATCCTCCTTGAAGTGAGTCTTTCTTACTTCCTTCTCTCCTCCTCCTTCTTTCCTTCCTTCAGCCTTACTCAATTACTTCTGCCTTCCTTCCTTCTTTCTTGCCTCTTCCTTCCCACTCTCCTTCAACTTTTTCTTCCTTTTTTTCAAGTCTTCATTTACTGCTTCCTTCCTTCCTTCCTTCCTTCCTTCTCTCTTCCTCCTTCCTTCCTTCCCTCTCACCCAAGGATTACTTATTTCTTCCTTCTCTTTGTCTCCTTCCTTCTCGCTCTCCTTCACTTTGTTCTCCCTTTCTTCTCTCTCTTTCCTTCCTTCTCTTCTTCCTTCTCTCTTCCTTCCTTCCTTCTTTACTTTTTCCTTCCCCCCTACTTTCCTTAATTTAACCACTTCTTCCTTCTTCCTCCATCCCGTCTCCTTCACCTTGCATTTCTCCCTCCTCTCCCTCCTTCCCTTACTCTTATAAATTTCTTCCATCCTTCCTTCCCTTCTTCATTCCTTCCCTCCTTCCTTCCTCCTTCATTTTATTAGTCCATTCTCCTCCGTCATTTATTCCTTCTCTCCTTCCTTCATTCCATCATTTTCCTCCCACCCTCCTTTCAGCCTTCAGCCTTCCTTCCCTCCTTCTCTCCTTCTTCATTTTTTCCCTCTCTCCACTCCTTCTCTACTTCTATCTTCCCTCCTTTCTCTTCCTTCCTTCCACTTTCCTTCTCACTCTCCTTCATTCCCTCTTTACGTCCCTCCTTCGTCCTTCATCACCTCCTTCCTCCCTCCATACTCTTCTCCTTCATCTCCTCCTTCTCTCCCTCCCTACATG
This sequence comes from Coenobita brevimanus, assembly GCF_032717465.1. Classification (NCBI taxonomy): domain Eukaryota; kingdom Metazoa; phylum Arthropoda; class Malacostraca; order Decapoda; family Coenobitidae; genus Coenobita; species Coenobita brevimanus. The sequence continues at coordinate 7,056,641 of NC_137030.1, read as the reverse complement.
ATACCCTCTCTCTCTCTCTCTCTTTCTCTCTCTCTCTCTCTCTTTCTCTCTCTCTCTCTCTCTCTCTCTCTCTCTCTCACTTATTTCTCATTTCATTCATTTTTATTTCTTCCTATTTTCCTTCCTCCCTAGGCACCACTCTTCCTTTTACCTCTCTCTCTCTCTCTCTCTCTCTCTCTCTCACCTCCCGACAGGAACAAAGTCGCCTGTCGTAGAGCTAGGTATGAAGGAGGAGGAAAAATGAGATGGTGAGCCCGAGAGAGAGAGAGAGAGAGAGAGAGAGAGAGAGAGAGAGAGAGAGAGAGAGAGAGAGAGAGAGAGAGAAGATTTGAGGGGACCTTATCTCAAGTTTCTCTTCCTCCTTATTTCTCTCCCTCCAGCCATTGATACCTCCATTTTTCCTCCATCCCTTCATATTTCTTTCTCTCTCTCTCTCTCTCTCTAATGCCGCTTCCTTCTTTCTCTTCTTCTCTCTTCTTTTGTCCATCCTTCCTCCTCTTCTTCCCCCCACCCTCTCTCTCTCTCTCTCTTTTCTTCTGTCTCTCCCTCCATCCCTTTCCATCCTTCCCTCCCTTCCTCCCTCTATCTCTCCTTCCTCCTACCCCTCCTTCCCTCCATCTCTCCCTCCTCTTTCCCTCCTTCTTTCCATCTTTCTTTGCATCGTTTCTTCCATCTCTCCATATGTCTCTCACCCTTCCTTCCATCCCTCCATCCTTCCCCTATCTTTCCCTCCCTCCCTCCATCTCTCCCTTCTTTTCTCCATTTGTCTTCTCCTCCATCCCTCCATTCCTTCATTTTCCCATCCTTCCTTCCATTCCTTCATTTCTCCATTTTTCCTTCGCTCCCCTCTCCCCCCATCTAGAAAGTCCTTCCTTCACCTCTCCTTCAATCCCTCCATCCTCTCCATCACTCTGTACCTTCCTCCATCTGTCTGTCTGTCTGTCTGTCTGCCTGTCTGTCTGTCTGTCTGTCTGTCTGTCTGTCTCTCTCTCTCTCTCTCTCTCTCTCTCTCCATCATTCTCTCCCTTCCTTCCTATCTCCATCCCATGATCCTGCTCTCCATCTTTCCATCCCCATTTTCTTATCTCCCTCCCTCCCTCCATCTGTCCCTCCCTCCCTCCCTCCCTCCATCCCCCCTGTCTGTCTCCATATATTCATCCCTCACTCCATCGTACCCTCCCTCCTTCTCCACATCCCTCCATCTCATCCCCCCACCACCCCTCCATCCCTCCCTCCGTCTCTCCATCCCTCCCTCCTTCTCCACATCCCTCCCTCCGTCTCTCCATCTCTCCCTCCCTCCCTCCGTCTCTCCATCCCTCCCTACGTCTCTCCATCTCTCCCTCCCTCCCTCCGTCTCTCCATCTCTCCCTCCGTCTCTCCATCTCTCGTGCGTGCCTCCCAATATTGGCTGTGTCTCTCAGTGGGGCACACAAGTGGTCCGCTCTAGTTTAATTACTGAACTGGCAAGGAGGGAAGAAGGAGGCAAAGTAGGAGGGAAGGAGGGAGGGAAGGAGGGAGAGAGAGGGGGAGGGAAAGGACCGAGGAGGGAGGGAGGGAAGGATGGAGCGAATGCAGGAAGGAAGCTAGAAAGAAGAAATGGAAAAACTAAGATGACACTGATGGAGGAGATGGTGATCATGATGGAACGAGGGAGGGAAGGAGGGAAAGGAGAGAAAGAGAGAGAGAGAGAGAGAGAGAGAGAGAGAGAGAGAGAGAGAGAGAGAGAGAGAGAGAGAAAGAGGGAAGGAAAATATGGCTCAGCGAAGGAAGGAGGGAGAGAGGGAGGGAAGAAGAGATACAAAGCAAGCTGAATAATCAAAAGAAAGATTGGATGGAAGGAAGGAAGGAAGGTTTGAAGGAAGAAGGAAGGAAATTGGGAGGAAGGAAGGAAGGAAGAAAGGAAATTCGGAGGAAGGAAGAGAGGAAGGAAAGATGAAATAAGAACGAAAGGAGAGAAGGGAAGATGCAAGTAAAAATGAATGAATGAATGAATGAATGAAGGAAGGAAGGAAAGAATGATGGAAGGACGGAAGGAAGGATGGCAAACGAAGGTAAAAAGATAAGGAGGGAAGGAAGATGGAAAAAAAATAATGAAAAGAAGATAGGCAGGAAGGAAAATGATAGTAAAAAAAAGAATGAAAAGGGAGAGGAGGGAAGGAAGAATGGAAGGAAGGAGGGAAGGAAGGAAGAAAATAAAATGAAAATTAAGAAAGAATGAAAGGAAGGATGGAAGGAAGGAGGGAAGGAAGGAAGGAAGGAAGGAAGGAAGGAAGCAAAATGAGAGTAAAAAAAGGAAGGAAGGAAGCAAAATGAGAGTAAAAAAAGGAAGGAAGGAAGGAATAAAGGAATAAGGTGAATAAGATGAAAGCAAGACTGGATGACAGGAAGGAAAGATGACAGCAAAAAAGGGAAGGAAGGAAAGAAGGAGGGAGGGAAGGAGAGAAGAAAACAATAAATAAAGGAAAAAGAAAAAACTCAGACACTAATAAAATAAAAGGTGATTCACGTAAAAAAAGACTAAGAAAAATGAAGAAAAGAAGAAAATATATATAACACGAACATAGGAAAGAGAGAATTACTGTAGTAAGCTATTTAAACCAAACTATACTCCTTTTAAACTAACTTGGCCTAAAATTGCCATCTCTCCTTCTTGAGGGCCGAGTTGTAACAATAGATTAACACAAAAATATGGTGCTAGTCACGAAGAAGTGCTATGGACAGGATGTAGCCGTAATACAGCCTTTTCTACCACTGAGATGTAACAATAGATTAACACAAGAATATGATGCTAGTCACGAAGAAGTGCTATGGACAGGATGCAAAGCCGTAATACTGTCTTTTCTGCCAGTGAGATGTGACAGTAGATTAACACAAGAACATGATGCTAGTCACGAGGAAGTGCTGTGGACAGAATGCAGAACCATGGTGTTTTTTTTTTCTGTCACTGATCTACATGAGATAGACTAAAAAGGTAAGAAAATTTTGGCCAACTTAAAATGAAAGAACTATAGCCAGCACAGGAAGCTTCGTTGCACCTGTTCCTGAGCGATTCATTTATTATTATTATTATTATTATTATTATTATTATTATTATTATTATCATTATTATTATTATTATTATTATTATTATTATTATTCTATCTTTCTTTCCTTCATTCTTTCCTCGTCCTTCTGTCTACGGGTGGCTTTACACTCCCTCTTTTGTCTTTTATTCCTTCATTCTTTCCTCTTTCTTCTGCCTACGGGTGACTCTACACTGAGTGACAAGCCAAATGGTTTCCTGTACACCAGGAAACTATTTACTACGCTGGGTGGTAACCATATAACCAAATTTTGGCGCCTGGTGGTTTAGTGGGTAATTATTGTGCTCCAATCGGATTGAGCCCGTGAAGGTTTATATCCAAGGGGTGGTTGGGGTTTATTGCTCACGTAATGCCACTCAGGGATGAGTGAGGTTGGTCACTCTCATCTTAAATGTCAGGACCAACTGCCTAGCCCCGGGCTCCTACGTTCCTCATGGGGCAACGTAGGATTGGATGATGGATGGATGGATGGATGTATTATTATTATTATTATTATTATTATTATTATTATTATTATTTGCAAAGAACACCCTCATATTTTATTCATATTCTCTACACACTTTTAATATTGACTCTGTATCAGAAATATATATAACATGATGAGGTGTTATGTGTAGAATAAATCGCTAAGGAATTGGTGTTGCGGAATCTTCAAAGGCAATTAGAATATGAATGTTTACCTGCCTCATACCTGGAAGTACAATGATGTTTGTAAGGGAGAGGGATGAAAACTATTTGCCATATTGTCGAAATATAATAATAACAACAACAACAATAATAGTGATAATAATAATAATAATGATAATAATAATAATAATAATAATAATAATAATAATAATAATAATAATAATAATAATAATAATAATAATAATAATAATAATAGGAAGAAGAAGAAGAAGAAGAAGAAAAAGAAGCAGAGATGACGATGATGATGAGGATGTTGTTGATGATGATTATGATGATAATGATGCTGATGCTGATGATAGTTTAATGTTTGCTGGAAAGGCACAAGTCAAGAGTGAAGGGGATGGAAATGGGTTATCAGAAAGGAGTATGTGGAGTTACGTGGAGAGGCAGACAGACAAATGAGGAAGAGAAGGAGCGTTGAGGTGTGGATGTGGATGTGGTGTGGATAGGATTAGCGACTTGAGATGATTCGATGGAGAACGAGAGACTGACAAGAAGAGTTTATGTCAGTGAGGTGCTGGGGGAGACAGAGGATGAGGGGGTGGGGATAGTGTGGAATGGTATATGCATGAGGGTGGCGTGCGATGAAGAAAGGGCAGCTTGACGGCGAAGAACAGGGTGACGTGGAGGCGATTTGCTCGTAGCCCCACCCTCTGGGTTTAAGGCGTTTGACTATAGGCAGATAGATAGATAGGTAGGTAGACTGAATGACAGGTAGATATGGACAGATCAAAACAGATACAGATAGATAGATAGATTGATAGATAGGTAAGGAGACAGATAGCTAATTAGACAGACAGACAGGCAGATAGATAAATAAACAGGAGGCCAGACAGTCAGCCGCTAAGTAGTTTTGTGAGGCAGGAAGGTCCCGCAGGAAAAGTTAGCACAATGTTACTTGAAATTATTGATTTTAAAAAGTTTGCCAATTACTGAAGTTTGCCCAATTGCACTACCACTGGAGGCACATATATTGGCTCACCTTTAACCCCTTGATGATGATGATGATGATGATGATGATGAATATTATTATTCTCTTCACTCTCATCTTAAATATCAGGACCAACTTGCCTAGCTCCGGGCTCCTACACTCCTCATGGGGCTACATAGGATTGGATGATGGATTATTATTATTAACATTATTATTATTACTATCATTATTTCGTGAGCGCACGAGCACACACACACACACACACACACACACACACACACACACACACACACACACACACACACACACACACACACACACACACACACACACACACACACACACACACACACACACACACACACACACAGAACCCTAAAATCCAGAAGCATAAACTAATCGGTGTTCCACAAAAATAACCTAAATAGACCAATACCCAAATCTAACTCACAGCAATAGGAGAGAGAGAGAGAGAGAGAGAGAGAGAGAGAGAGAGAGAGAGAGAGAGAGAGAGAGAGAGAGAGAGAGAGAGAGAGAGAGAGAGAGAGAGAGAGAGAGACTAACATAAGAGGGCAGAATACAAGTGTGCAGTCTCTCTCCATGTTAAGTACCTGTACCCATTCCTAGTCACACACAATATAAGTTGAAGTGAATTTTGGTGATTAACTTACTTGATACTATTGTCCTTGTTAATCGCTACTTCAGTAAAACAAGAAAAAAATATACTGAAAAATGAATCAGGTTGGTAATGAAGGGAACGGTGGAAGGGGGAAATGAAGTGAGATGAATGAATGAAGGAAGGAAAAGAGGGAGGAAGGAAGGATGGATGGTGGGTTGGAAGGAAGGAAGGAAGGATGGTGGGTTGGAAGGAAGGAAGGATGGATGGTGGGTTGGAAGGAAGGAAGGATGGATGGTGGGTTGGAAGGAAGGAAGGATGGATGGTGGGTTGGAAGGAAGGAAGGATGGATGGTGGGTTGGAAGGCAGGAAGGATGGATGGTGGGTTGGAAGGAAGGATGGATGGATGATGGGTTGAAAGTAAGGAAGGAAGGAAGGCAAGAATTAGTAAAAATAATGAATGAAAGCACGAAAAAAAAAGGAAAAAAAAAAGAAGTAAGGGAAGATGGAAGAAAGGAAGGAGGAAGGAACAGATGAAAGAAACGAAGGAAGGAAGTGGGGAAGGAAGAAGAGGAAAAGAATAAAGAAAGAAGGCAGAGATAAATACAGCTGGGAGGAAAGGAAAGACAGAGAAAGGAAGGAGAGACTGGCAGAAAGAAGGATTGAGGAAGGAAGAGGAAAGATGGAGAAAGGAGAAAGGAAAGGAGAAACTCAAAATGTAAAGAATAAAGAAAGGAGGGAAGAAGGAAGGCATATAAAAAGATGGAAAAGGGGGAAAAAGAAAGGATGAATGTAATAATAATAATAATACTAATAATAATAATGATAATAGTAATAATGAGAGGAGGAGGAGGAAGTAGAACAACAAAAACAATGACAGCATCTATAAAACAACAATAATAATAACAGCAACAACAACAACAACAAAAACAACAACAACAATAATAATAATAATAATAATAATAATAATAATAATAATAATAATAATAATAATAATAATAATAATAATAATAACTAGAGGGGCACTCAGTGGAGCGCATCTCTCCGTCAAGGGCAACGTAATTTCCAAACCACTCTTCATAATGGCTTTGGTTTTCTCATCATTAGCGTTTTCCGGATCAAGAATCTGTAATACGATTCGGATCGGTGCCCAAAGTTAATCGAGTGTTCCCTGAGACGTGGACTATCTCCCTTATTAGTTTTTGAGTAATCCTGATAACAGACAAACTAACAAAGAAACAGGGACGCAAACATACTCTCCTTGTCGAATAATAATAATAATAATAATAATAATAATAATAATAATAATAATAGGAGAAGAAAGAAGAGGAGGAGGAGGAGGATGTGGAAAGAAGGCTTGAAATAAAGAAAGGAAGAAAGGATGACAGGATGGATGGAGGGAAAATGATAAATGGAAAAAAAGGACAGATGCAAGAACGAAGAAACTGAGACAAGAAGGAATGAAGGGAAGAAGAGAGGAAAAAGGAGGGAAGGGAGAGGGAGAGGGGATACAATAAATTCAAAAGATGGACGAATGTAGGAGACAGACGAATGAAGGGGAAAAACAGCGAAGGAGGAGGAGAAGGAAGGAAGGATGGAAGGAAGGAAGGAGGGAAGGAAAAGAAAAGAGGGAAGGAATAAAAAAAGAGGGGACACAGGATAATGAGAAGACGAAGGAATGAAGAAAAGTAAAAAGGGGAGAAGAACAGGAAAAGGAGGAGGGGGAGAAGAAAGAATTGAAAAGAAGAAAAAAAAGAGATGAAGAAGAATGAGGACATAAAACACTCAAAAAATGAATGATCGAAGGACACAAACAGATAAAGAAGAAAATATAGGGAGAAATAGGAGAAGAATGAATGAATGAATGAAGGAAGGAAGGAAGGGCAAAGAAAAAAGAAAGGCAGGAAGGATGGAGAGGAAG
>NC_137030.1:7021903-7044403 GCF_032717465.1 Coenobita brevimanus | reverse complement strand
TGGTTATAGCAGGTTGTGATGGTGGTTATAGCAGGTTGTGATGGTGGTTATAGGAGGTTGTGATGGTGGTTATAGGAGGTTGTGATGGTGGTTATAGGAGGTTGTGATGGTGGTTATAGCAGGTTGTGATGGTGGTTATAGCAGGTTGTGATGGTGGTTATAGCAGGTTGTGATGGTGGTTATGGCAGGTTGTGATGGTGGTTATAGGAGTTGTTAAGTAGGGCAGTTAAAATGTGAGTGTAACTATCCTGTGTAATTGGGTTGTTAAGCAATACCCCTGTTGGTAATTGAGTGGTAATTTATATGCTCAAAGCCGGGAGCTGAGAGGGAGGGAGGGAGAGAGGGAGGGAGGGAGGGAGGAGGGAAGAAAGGGAGGGAGGAAGAGGGAGAGGTAGAAGGGAGGGAGGAAGAGGGAGAGGTGGGAGGGAGGCAGGCAGAAAGGAAGGGAGGGATAGAGTATATGCGTGGGAGGAAGAGGGGAAGAGAAAAGGATGGAGGAAGGAAGTGATGTGTAAGAGGAAGACGGAGGGAGGTAACAGAGGGAGGGAAAAAGGAAGCAAAGGAGAGAGGAAGGAGACGTGTGGAAAGGAGGAAGAAAGGGAGGAAGGAAAGGAGGAAGGAAGAGATGTGTAGGAGGAGGACAGGGGGGAAGGGGAGGGAAGGATGAGAGGAAAGGAGGAGGAAAATGAGGGAGGAAAGGAGGAGATGCGTAGGAGGAAGGGAAGACGAAAGGGAGGGAGAGGAGGGAGGGAAGGAGGGAGGATATACATGGGAGGAAAGGAGGAAGAAATGGAAGGAGGGAAGGAGGAAGAGAGGAAGGAAAGAAGGATGAGATGTGCAAGAGGAAAACAGGAGGAAAGGGAGGGAGGGAGGGAGAGGCGTGGGAGGGAACGAGGGAGAAATGGAATTAGGGAGTGTGGAAACTAAGAGAGAGAGAGAGAGAGAGAGAGAGAGAGAGAGAGAGAGAGAGAGAGAGAGAGAGAGAGAGAGAGAGAGAGAGAGAGAGACATAAACTCCTCTTAGTTATAACATATATTGATTTCCCTCTGTATACTGCCAAATTGGACCCCCCCTCCCCCCTCCTACCTCTCTCCTTCTCTCCTCTCTCTCCTTCCTCCATCACTTTCCTCCCTTCCCTTACTCTCCCTTTATGCTCTATCCACCATCCTCCCTCCTTTCAATTCCTTCCTTCTTCCTCCCTTCCTTCCTACTTGCCTTCCTTCTCTCACTCTTCACCTCCTATCATCCCCTTCCTTTCATCCCTCTCTCTTCCTCCCTTCCTTTCCCCTCCAACTCCTTCAACTTTCCCTCCTTCCTTTCCCTCCTTCTTCCTCTCCTCTTCCCTCCGTCTCTCCATCCCCTTTCCTTCCTTCTCTGCACTCCTTCTTTCCTCCCGTTCCTTCATCTCCTCCCTCTCTCTCTTCTTTCCTTTCCTACCTTCTTCTCACATGGTCTTTCCCTTACCCCTCTTGCTTTCCACCTCTCTCTCTCTCTCTCTCTCTCTCTCCTTCTACTCACTGTCTCTTTTATACTTTCTTACACACGTCCCTCATTTCCTCCTTCCCCCTCCCCCTCCTCCTCCCTTCTTCCTTCTCTTCATTCCTTCCTCTAACTCACCTCTCCCTTTCTCCCTGCTCCTCTTCATGCTCCTTTTCCCATCCCCCCCCTCTCTCTTTCTCACCTTTCGCTCCTCCTTCCCTTTCCTTCCTCCCACTTACCCCCCTCCCTCTCTCTCTCTCTCTCTCTCTCTCTCTCTCTCTCTCTCTCTCTCTCTCTCTCCCAAAAACGTCTATAAAAACAAAATATATTGATACACCCTCTTCATACATTCCTATAAAATTTCCCTGTCAGTTTTTCCGTACAGCTTTTTTTAACCTTGTCATTTTCCTCACTGGCGGGGGAAAATCTTGTATCTCTTTTTTCTTTACAGGTCTCTCAGGCTCATATATTAGATACCATAGTCGTCGTCTTCCCTATAAGACATGGCCTAAAATGAGGGATCTTCATTTCGTAGCATCTGTCCCTAGGCGATTTATTTTGCGTATTATTATCTTGACATTTTCATGGATGCGCTTCATGTTGCTTTATTATCAAGATAATTTGCAACAGGAACATGCATGAGGATATTGATGTGCAGTGTTGAATAAATCGCTAAGGAAGAGGAGCTACGAATCCTCCTATGCCACTTCAAATGCGGCCCAACTACGTGTCTGTTCCATTCATCTGCATTCAATTGTACTCCTTATGTCTCTCTCTCTCTCTCTCTCTCTCTCTCTCTCTCACTAAGTATAAGAAAGGGCACCTAATGAGAGAGAGAGAGAGAGAGAGAGAGAGAGAGAGAGAGAGAGAGAATTAAGATGACAGAAAATGAAAGCAGCAAAGGGAAAGGAACAGTGACAGAAAGAATAAAGATTTAGAAAAATTAAGGAAAAATGAATGAAGAAAGATGAGTGAGAAAAATGATGAGGGTAATTTTGTGGGGTAATGGTGATGGTTTAGGCGTCATCTTCACGAGAGAGAGAGAGAGAGAGAGAGAGAGAGAGAGAGAGAGAGAGAGAGAGAGAGAGAGAGAGAGAGAGAGAGAGAGAGAGAGACTGTAAAACTTTCTTGCTCTCCTTAAATTTTCTCATTCAACTCATTTAACACTTACCCCCTCCTCTCTCTCTCTCTCTCTCTCTCTCGTCCCCCATGTGATCTCCCTGGCATATCTCCGCACTTAAGGTAGGCGTTAATACCAAAGTGGTGACATGTGAAATATTTTGAAGTTAAGACCAAAGATAGATAGGTAGACTGCACTGCTTCGGAAATGAGAGAGAGAGAGAGAGAGAGAGAGAGAGAGAGAGAGAGAGAGAGAGAGAGAGAGAGAGAGAGAGAGAGAGAGAGAGAGAGAGAGAGAGAGAGAGAGAGAGAGAGAGAGTAAGCTGGAATTAAAGGTTTGACAATTATCACATCTGTCTTTATAAGCTCTGAATGAATATATGATGATTCATTGTCTGTCTGTCTGTCTGTCTATCTATCTGTTCATCATTGCCCTCCATCATCCATGCCACTTACCATGTATACATAATTGTACACATGCATCTATATGTATGCATGCATGCTGGCGTGTCAATAGATTTGCGTGTATGTATGTGGATGTCGGGTGGGTGCCGTGTAGGTTTACTTGTGTGTGTTTGCTTGTGTTTATATATATATTTTTTGTTTGTATGCACCTACGAATGTGTATATGCATGCATGTCTGTCTGTCTGTTTGTCCTTCTATATGTATGCATATGTGTGTTTATGAAAATGTAACGGTGTGTTGTATGTTCACTTGCAAGTGTTTACACGAGTATGTATGACCGTATGAATGTATATATGCGTGTATGGATATTCTCATCTTCTTGTCTTTCCATTCCTTTACCTATTCTCTTTCCCTACTCTTCCTCTCTGCATTTTTTTTTTTCCCCTCCAAACACACAGCAGACAAATCTCACAGAGTCACTTTCCTTTTTGCTTAATGAAATCTGGCAAGCTGTAGCCCAAGAGTTTTATGAGCGTGTGTATGTGGTTTGCAGTCTGGGGTGTATTTGTGGTGTATCTGGGGTATGTCTGAGGTGATTCCATTAAAGTACACGTTTTGGAATGTGTTGGGATGGTGGATAGGGTTGGGGTGGATGCGGCTATTGAAGGTGCTCATTGTCTCGTTTTCATTTGAACGTCGTAGCGTTCCTATACAGTTTCCTTCAGAGAAATGAAATGATTAGTGAAGAATGTGGTGCTAGGGGTATAGTCGTTGGAATAATAATAATAATAATAGTAATAATAATAATAATAATAATAATAATAATAATAATAATAGTAGTAGTAGTAGTAGTAGTAGTAGTAGTAGTAGTAGTAGTAGTAGTAGTAATAATAATAATAATAATAATAATAATAATAACAACAATATAATAATAATGATAATAATAATAATAATAACAATAATAATAATGAATCATCTTCAAAACACTCTAAGGTGGTCTAGAATGGAGGAGAAAATGGGGTGAGAGAGAGAGAGAGAGAGAGAGAGAGAGAGAGAGAGAGAGAGAGAGAGAGAGAGAGAGAGAGAGAGAGAGAGAGAGAGAGAGAGAGAGAGTGTAAAACTTTCTTGCTCTCCTTAAATTTTCTCATTCAGCTCTTTTAACACTTACCCCCTCCATTCTCTCTCTCTCTCTCTCTCTCTCTCTCTCTCTCTCTCTCTCGTCTCCCATGTGATCTCCCTAGCATATCTCCGCACTTAGGGTAGGCGTTAATACCAAAGTGGTGACATGTGAAATATTTTGAAGTTAAGACCAGAGATAGATAGGTAATCTGCACTGCTTCGGAAATGAGAGAGAGAGAGAGAGAGAGAGAGAGAGAGAGAGAGAGAGAGAGAGAGAGAGAGAGAGAGAGAGAGAGATTTAGGTTTAATTGAGAGACTTGTAATTAGGTGAATGTGTGAGAGAGAGAGAGAGAGAGAGAGAGAGAGAGAGAGAGAGAGAGAGAGAGAGAGAGAGAGAGAGAGAGAGAGAGAGTAGACAGGAGGAAAAGGAGAGAGAGAGATAGAAAATGAATACGCGGATAGACAAATAGATAAAGATATAAAGTAGATAGGCAGAGAGCTAAATAGATCGATAGATAGAGATAGATGTAGGGACAGATAAATTAATAGATAGATAGATAGATAGAAATGAACGGATAGATAGACAGACAGACAGTTAGATAGATAAATAGGCAGATAGAGAAATACATAGATAGATACATAGACAGATAGATAGATAGATAGACAGATAAATGGAAATAAGAACTAAGAAATGAGATTAATAAAAAGAAAATTGTATAAGAGAAATAGACGCAGTGAATAAGAAGACTGAATAATGAAGTTGAAATAAAGTATGAGAGAGAGAGAGAGAGAGAGAGAGAGAGAGAGAGAGAGAGAGAGAGAGAGAGAGAGAGAGAGAGAGAGCCTGACACAGCACTAGTAAACCAAGCGACCAACATCCAATCCGCCTTTTACGAAGCTTTAACAAGATTAGGGGCGATTGGTTGGTGATAACGGGGGGGTGGGGGGAAGGAGGGGGGTTCGGGGAGGGGTGGAGGGAAAAATAATATGGAGGAAAGAAAGGATGGAGTGGAGAAAAAATGATGAAACAAGAATGAAGGAGTGAGGTAAGGGGTGAATGAACGAAGGAGGGAAGACAGGAAGGAAGGAAGGAAGAAATGAGGAAGAGGAAATAACAGGAGGGAGGGAGAGGGGGTGGGGAGGGGAGGGGAAACCATAATGAAGGAAAGGAAGTGGATGAATTTAGGAAGAGGAAACTAGTGTCCCCCCCCTCAAGGTGGGAATCACTCCAGCTGCAAGCCGATACATATCTAGCGCGGCTTGGAATGTGACCTTGACCTTGACCTACTTTCACCAATTTCGAACTCGAAGGAGATTTTCATCCCTACTACACACCTGTAAAATTTTATAATGATATCTTGAGCGGTTGCGACGTTATCGTGGTAACAGAGACACAGACCTTGACCTATTTTCACCAATTTCGAACTCGTGATCGCTTTTTTCCCCTAATATACACCTGTACAATTTTGTGTTGATATCTTGAGCGGTTGCGAAGTTATTGCGCTAACACACACACACACACACACACACACACACACACACACACACACACACACACACACACACACACACACAAACTGAAAACAATACCAGCTTCGTTATCACGGCTGGTAAAAATGAAGGAAGGAAGAGGAGGAAAAATTAAATGGGAAAAAGGAAGAAATGAGGGAAGGTGGAGAAGGAAAAATATATGAAGAGGAAAAGGGAAGGAATGAAGGACGGAAAGAATGAGGGAGATGGAAGGACGGGAGAGGGAGGGAGGGACAGGTGGAGGGGAAAAATAATATGGCAGAAAGAAAGAAGGAGGAGGAGGGAAAAATATGAAGAGGAAAAATGAATGAATGAAGGAAGGAAAGGAAGGAAGGAACGATGGAGAGGGATGAACAGGAGAGAGGGAGAGGGGGAAGGGACATGAGGGAGACAAAAAAAAGGAAGAGAATAAAAGAAATTAAAGGAAGGAGAGAAGACAGGAAAGAGAGATGGAGAAAAGGAATAGAAGAAATTCGAAGATGACTTAAGGAACAAGATAATATAAAACAAAAGGACAAGGAAAGAAGGATACAGAGGGAAGGAAGCAGTGGTGGCCCGAGGAGTATGTGACTGGGGGGGGGTAAGGACAATTTTGACCAAGTTGATCAGGTCGGCGTTACGGTTTGACCAACTAAGTATCACAAAAAAAAAAGTTTATGACAAAGTGAAATTCATTGTTACTTGTACTTAAGCCACATGAACTTGGACCACAGCCTGAATTATTGTTGACAAGAAAATAGACGGCACGTAAATTCCTATCCAGTCTAATTAAACTAACTGACCCAGTCATGACATTTGAAGTTATTTATGACCAGACCAGTAGCAGGAGTTCATACAGGTTTGCCCCGACCCCCCTTCCCACACCACCGTTCCATGGGTGAAGGGAGTCCAGGTCCAGGCACCTGGATTTAATATGGTACTTGACTTTACCTTAGACTATTCTCCTGACAGAAGGGAAACAAGGGTATTTTGTATTTTGTCCTCCATATATATATATATATATATATATATATATATATATATATATATATATATATATATATATATATATATATATATATATATATATATATATACCTAGGCTGCTACCTCCGAAGAAAGGGAGGTAGCAGAGACAGGACAACACACTCCCAATTTACTCATCCACACCCACACATACATTCGTATCTTAGCCCAAAGGGGAGAAGGAACAGATCCTTACCGCACCGCACGGTCAACTGCGCAGTACAATCAGCGACATCCGCAGCAGGGCCCGACAGCATATCTGGTTTACCCCTGCCACATCATAATGGACCCATCGTTTTACCTGCACCTGAACTGATCAGCTGATCAGACCAAATGCGGGAGAATATCCCCTCAGGGCAGTGTCATCATTTATTCATTCACAATTTCTCTCCAATCATCCCTATCACGCGCAGCCACTCTTCCTTGCTCAATAGACATCCCTCTCGCATCCTACACTCTCTTCACACTCTCCATCCATCCTATTCGTGGTCTTCCTCTCAGCCTTACACCTCTCACATCTGATCCAGTTAACTTTTTCACCAATCCCTCTTCATCCATTCTCTCCATATGCCCAAACCATCGCAACACTCTCTGCCCAACTCCATCAGCCATCTCCCACATAACTCCTGTTCTTTGCACGTCATCATTTCTCACTTGATCCACGCGCGCCACTCCACACATACTCCTCAGACACTGCATCTCCATTACATTCAAACTCGTCCTCTCTGCTACACCCATATTCCATGTTTCAGCCCCATATAACGCAGTCGGTACCACAACACCCTCATACAGCCTTCTCTTTACATCCACTGTAAGTGAACGACATCTAAACACTTTTTTTTCATTCCTTCCAGCACCTCTCCTACTTCTTTCATTCTAAACTTCACTTCTACATTTCATCTTCCATTCACAGCAATATGTGACCCTAAATACTTAAAACACTCTACCTCCTCAAGCAACTCACCATTCAGAACTACTGTATATTCATCCTACTACCATCTATCAACCTTGTACACTTCATCACGTTACTCTTATTCTCATTTACTCTCAATTTCCTCCTTTCACACACCCTTCCAAACTCCTCTACCAACTGTCTCAATCTCTCCTCTGAATCAGCCACCAGTGCAGTATCATCTGCAAACAGCAGCTGCTTCAGATTCCACTCTCTACCATCAACATTCACCAGACTCAGACCTCCACCTAACACTGTTGCATTCACCACCCTTACAACACCATTCATATAAATATTAAACAACCAAGGCGACATCACACACCCCTGCCGCAGCCCCACTCTCACGGGAAGCCAGTCACTCACAGTATTTCCCACTCTTACACACCCTCTACTATTTACATAAAAACTTTTCACTTCATTTAGCAACCTACCATCAAGTTGGTACAATCTCCAAACAGTCCACAAAGCCTTCCTATCAGTTCTATCATACGCTTTCTCCAAACCAATGAACGCCCCAAAACACATCCTTACCTATGGCTAAATACTTTTCACACACCTGTTTCACAGCAAATACCTGATCCACGCATCCCCTCCCTCTCCTAAAGCCACACTGCTATCACCAATCATATATATATATATATATATATATATATATATATATATATATATATATATATATATATATATATAAACTTATGTAAAAAAAATATTTTGTTCTTTCGGAGGCCTCTCCTTTTATGTAAAAAAAGAAATGTCTCCACTCTCCACTTTTGACCAACTCAGTAAGTTTTCTGACCAACTCAAAAAAACACTGGGGGATAGCCCCCCACCCACTCGGTCGGGCCGTCCCTGGAAGGAAGGAAAGAAAGAAGGAAGGAGGGCGATGGAAAAACACAAGGAGAAAGAGTGGGGAAGGTAGACGGGAAAAATGATATGGAGGAAAAGAAAGGGAGCAGGGAGAGGAAGGAAGAACGGAGACTAAGAAACGAGGGAAAGAAGGAAAAGAAGAAAAGAAGACAGGAAGGATGTAAAGGAAAAAAATGAAAAGAAATAAGACTAATAAATAAGTTAGAGACTACTGAGTGGAGGAAAAAAACATGGAGGTAAAATGAGAGAAAAAAATAAGGGAAAGAGAAAAATGGAAAAGTAAGTAAAAGAAAGGAGAGAGAGAGAGAGAGAGAGAGAGAGAGAGAGAGAGAGAGAGAGAGAGAGAGAGAGAGAGAGAGAGAGAGAGAGAGAGAGAGAGAGAGAGAGAGAGAGAAGAAAATATTAAGGAAAGAATGATACACAGGAGAGAAAACAATGAAGAAAGGATATGGAAAGAAGAAAAATAAAGGGAGAATATAGAAGAAAGAAAAAGGGCGAGAGTGAAGGAAAAAATAGGGAAGAATGGTAGTAGTGGTAGTAGTAGTAGTAGTAGTAGTAGTAGTAGTAGTGGTAGTAGTAGTAGTTGAAGCCCAAGGTTCATCTGAAACGTGAACTCTGTGGATTGCAGGCTGAAGTTACCCTCCTCTTTCAGTCCACCATCCTCCTTTCGGGGGATAGGGAGGGGGTTGAGGGAGGTTTTTATAGTCAGGCAGAGAGGAAGCTTGGTTATATCGGTGCCACCACGTGAAAGCGTCCCTCTCCAGCTGCAAGAGGATATACACAGAGGGACAGAATAAGGGAGAGAAGGAAGGAGGAAACGGAGACGACAGAAGAGAGAAAAAAATGGAAAGAAAGAAGAAAAAGGAAAGATAGGAAGGAAAGAGGACGGGAGATAAACGGAGGAAGGAAAATAAGAAAAAAAAAAGGGAAAAGAGGAACTGATAAAAAAATAAAGCAAAGAGGAAAAGGAAGGATGTAGAGAAAAAATAGAGATATAGAGGAAAACTAATTAAAAAAGGAAAAAATAAATAAAGTAGGGAAAAGGAAGAAGGGTAGAAGGAAGGAAAGGAGAGGGAGAATTTGAAGACGAAGGGAAAGGAAGGAAGTAAATGAAAGAAAGAAGAGGAAGGAAGGAAGGAGATACAGAAGAGAGAGAGAAAAAAGGAAGGAAGGAAGATGGGAAAGAGAGGAAAGGAAGAAAATATATGAAAATTATGAGGGAAAAAAAGAAAGGAAGAAAGTAAAGAAAAGGGGCATTATGAAGGAGAGAGAGAGAGAGAGAGAGAGAGAGAGAGAGAGAGAGAGAGAGAGAGAGAGAGAGAGAGAGAGAGAGAGAGAGAGAGAGAGAGAGAGAGAGAGAGAGAGAGAGATTCAATCAGACTAACCACTAAAGCCTAACAAACTTATTTTTTAATACACAATCCCTGAATGTGCCCCCCCCCAAAAAAAAAAAAAGCCCAGAGGCTGTGGGTTCCTCCTAATTCGAACAAAAAAGGGGACCTGCATTGGTAATTTGATGGTTGTACGCCGTAGTCTGGGAAGATTTTTGTTTGATGTTTTCCGTAATTCATGAAAATTAATAATAATAATAAAAAAAAAAAAAACGGTAGTGCTATTAGTTTTTAACCCTGTACCTAGTAAATACCTATATACATTTTAAACTTTGTTCTTGTGTCATACCACTCCCGACGTTGTTGTTGATGTTTTTGTGCTATTAATGTGAATAACGAAATGGTTTGAAAATTTAACCTCTTCATCTAACACTATATTTTCCATTAACCGTTGCTGTCTTTAACTTGCATTATTCAGTCAAAGTTACGCTGTGGACTGGACGGGATTACTTTAGCCTTCACCATAGTTCATTTTAACCTGGGTGACATTTTCGTCTTTTTGTAGCCTATTTACCGGAGATCAGTGGCATAATAAGATAGTACTGCGTCCCTACATCCCCTCCATAGAGCTTCTCCGACTATCACCATGTTCAGTTAGACAGTGCTACAGCCCTACACCCACCCCATAGCACTTCTTCATGACAAGCACCATATTCAATAATACTATGGTCCTGCACCCTTTCCATTGCACTGCTTCGTGACTAGCACTATATTCAACAATACTATGGCCCTACATCCTTTCCATAGCACTTCTTCGCGACTAGCACTATATTCAACAATACTATGGCCTTACATCCTTTCCATAGCACTTCTTCGCAATTAGCACTATATTCAGTAAAAATACTACTGTCCTGCACCCTTTCCATAGCACTTCTTCGTGACTATTAGCACATTCAGTAAGACACTATGGCCCTACACACTTTCCGTAGCCCTTCGTGACTAGCAGCACATTCCAGCGGCAATTTCTGGCTACAGCTCAACATTCAAAACGGAAAGATGGCAACTGCAAACCTACCTGGAATAGAGTATACCTGGGGTGCTGGAGAGGGACGCCTTCACGTGATGGCACTAATATAACTGGGCGGCTCAACTGCTTGGATATACAGATGTTGCTCAACTACTTTTCCTCCCGAAAGTGGATGGACTGTAGGAGATGGACAGCTTAATCCTGCAGTCCACTGGGTTCACATTTCAGATGAACCTGGAGCTACGAAATCACTATCGAAAAGAACGGTAGTATATAAGGCCACCTGATTTTTATAAGTTGCAACCCTAGGCGCATTTTACGGGAACCCAGTGGACTGCAGGCTGAACTGGACTTCCTTCTGAAGCCCACCACCGTCTCTTACGGACTGGGAAGGAGTTAAGGGACGTTTGTATTCCCGAGCAGCTACACTGGCAGGTTATATCGGAGCCACCACACGAAGGCGACCCTCTACACCACCTTCACCAGTGGAATTTTTGCTTTAGAATTCCTACACTCTGTTCACTTTAACTAGGGGTAAAACTGCTGTCTATCAATTTTGAATACTGGGCTACAGCAAGGGACTGTGTTATGATGCTAGTCACGAAGAAGTGCTATGGAATCGATGTAGAACCTTAGCATCGTCTTCTGTCAATGAACTACGGGAAATCAGCTGCGAAAGGACGAAAATCTCCGATACATAGAAGTGAATGAACCATAAGAACTTACTTCCGACTGGCACCAGACGATTTTCTTCAGTTAAGAGAAACACCAGGAGTCAAAATGTTCACTGGACGCCTGGTGGTCTAGTGGTTAGGACGCCCCAGTCGGAGTGACGGCCTTGCATAGGTTGCATCCTCAAGAGATGACTGGAAGTTTTTGGTTCATGTAAAGCCACTAAAGGAAGTAGGCTGGACATCTACCCCCGAATGTACTGGACTGTGGGAGCCTAGCCTAGGGCCCCTACGCCTCAAAGGGGATAATATGGAACTGGATATTAGTGTTAACCCCTTCACTACGACGACTCGCATTATAATTCGTTCTTGCTATTTTCAGACGATTTTATTCAGGCTGGAGAAATCCCCTGCAATGATAGGGTTACTGACGGCTGTATCTAACCATTCCAGTTCGAAAAGCCTGTACTGTGATGAATAAAACCGTCTGGAGAAAGTAAGGCGACAAGATTGCCAACGAAGGCAAGGGAATGCAAGATGGTCTCCGCACAGATCCATTACACTGACAAGCTTGTGTGTAAATTACTATGATGATTTATGAATATTTAAAAACATAACACCTCAAAATTTGCGTGTTTATGTGGCTTGTTTGACCCCCATAAATCCCCTTACGAGACCTCAATGAGAGAGAGAGAGAGAGAGAGAGAGAGAGAGAGAGAGAGAGAGAGAGAGAGAGAGAGAGAGAGAGAGAGAGAGAGAGAGAGAGAGAGAGGCAACCATAAAATCCTTCTAAACGAAAGAACTATCGCATAATCTAATAACCATATGTTCTTTCATATACTCAGTTATGTCCATAAAAAAAAAAAAAAAAACCCTCAGCGAGATGTCCCGGGCTGTTCGCACTTTGATCTAAAATAGGGACTTGGATTGGTAATTTGATGTTTGCACGTCGTAGTCTGGGATGATGTTTGTTGAGAGTTTTCTTTAATATAAGTACTTAACACAGAAAACCATTATGGAGCTTTAGCAATCTTTTGGTCTTTTTCTGTTCAGTCTTTTACTATATAACTATAACCATTTTCAGTCTTCATTTCCTTCTTTTGAATTTAAAATTTTGGTATGGCAGACATTGCAGTGATTTTGTTTTATATATTTAATCGATTAATGTAGTGAACCATATGATCTTTCACTCTCTAACCTGTTTTATCCAAAGAGACACTGTGAGCTGGATGGCTTAATGCAGCTTTCATAAACACCATAGTTCCTTCACCTTATCCGCCGAAATTTCTGTCCTTTTGATGTCTGTTTACCGATGATCCGTGATAAAATAATACTGCGGTCTAACATGCTTTCTATAGCACTTCCTTGTGACTAGCACCATATTCAGTAATACTTTGGCCCAGCACCTGCCCCATAGCACCTCTCGTGATTAGCACATATCCAGTAATACCCTGGCCTACACCCTCTCTATAGCACTTCGTGACTAGTTCCATATTCAGTAATATTTCGGCCCTGAACCCTCTCCATGTCACTTCTTCGTGTATATCACCATATTCAACAATATTACGGCGATTATCCTTTCCAAAACGCTTCTTGAGTAACACCATGTTGAATATTTCGGCCCTGCATCGTTTGCACATCACTTCCTCGTGACTAGCTCTTTATTCAATAATTCTGTCTTATATCTTTTCTACAGCACTTCGTGTCTATCACCATATTCTCTAATATTATGGTCCTGCATCCTTTCTATAGCACTATGGCCTGGCTCCCTTTCCATAGCACTTTCGTGACTAGCTCCATATTTTAGTGTTAAATTCTTGCTAAAACTCAGCTTTCAAAACGAAAAGATGGCAATTTTAAGTCAACCTAAAATGAACTGAGTATACCTAAGTTGATGGAGAAGGACGCCTTCACGTGGTGGCACTGATATAAGTGGACGGCTCAACTGTCTGGTTATACAAACGTCACTCAGCTACTGCTCTATCCCCCGACAGTGGATGGTGAACTGTAGGGCAACTCAAGCCTGGAGTCCACTGCTTTCAAATTGTAGAAGAACCTGGATCTATAGCAACAATAATGACAAGAAACACACACACACACACACACACACACACACACACACACACACACACACACACACACACACACACACACACACACACACACTGGAGTAGTAGTAACAGTAGTAATAGTAGTAGTAGTGACCCTAGGCGCATCTGAACGTGAACCCAGTGGATTGTACTCCGCAATTACCCTTCTCCCGTAGCTCACCCTCCTCCTTTCGGGGACTGGGAATGCGTTGAGGGGTGTTTATATAACCGGGGAGCTCTGCCGCCCTGCTTTATCTGTGCCACCACATGAAGGCGTTCCTCTCGCGTTAAGTCATCAGAATAAAGAGGTAAATATAATATACATTTAACCATACACCAGTAGACTTTTTTATGATGCTCAAGAAGGATGGCTACTACTACTGCTACTACTACTACTACTACTACTACTACTATTCTGTTCATCTTCAGTAGGGTAAAGCTGCCATCTCTCCCCTTTGAATACTGAACTGTAGCAAGTAAATGACGCTCAACTACGATGTTAGTCACGAAAAAGATCTATGAGAAGGATGCAGAGCCGTAGTATCGTCTTATGCAGACACTGAAATACGGGAAACAAGCAGCAAAAGAACGAAAATCTCCGCCAAGTTAAAGTAGACGGCCTATAGCAAAGGATAAGGCCCCACTGCTTTTATTAGTAACATATTTAGATACTGAATTCTGACAGGGACTATACTCCTTTTCCCTTAACTTGGCCCATATATTTTTTTCCCCTTTACGCTTCCTCATGACTAGCATCATCTTTGTTAATTTTCTTTTTTTTTTTTTACAATTTAGTATTCAAGATAATGGGGTGTCTTTTTTTTTGTGGCCAAGTTAGTGTAAAAAGAGTACAGTCGATTGTGTTAATAGATACACAATCGATATGTTCACTGGACGCCTGGTGGGTTAGTGGTTCAGGCGCCCCAGTCAGAGGGAACTAGGCTGGTCGTCTATCCTCAAATGTACCAGGCACTTTTTATTCTAACTGGACCTAACTTTGCTCTCTCTCTCTCTCTCTCTCTCTCTCTCTCTCTCTCTCTCTCTCTCTCTCTCTCTCTCTCTCTCTCTCTCTCTCTCTCTCTCTCACCCATCTCCCTTATTTCTCACTCACTCTCGCCTTCTCACTCACTCTTGCTCATTCCCTCACACTCACTAGCTCACCAGTTTCTCAGTCACTTTCACTGTTTTTGTGATTCAGCAGAAGAGCTATTGACTGATTTCACACACACACACGCACACACACACACACACACACACACACACACACACACACACACACAGATACTGACAGACACACACACACACACACACACACACTGATACTGACAGACACACAAGACTGAACTAGACACGCACACACAAAAACTAAACACACACACACACACACACACACACACACACGTAAAAGACTATCACATGTAGAAAAAAAATCCCTTCATCCCGCGGGCCTCACACCACACACGAGAGAGAACTTTGTATGGTAATAATAGAGATGGGCAGGGAGGGAGGGAGGGAGGGAGGGAGGGAGAGTAGAGAGGGAGGGGAGTGGAAGGGGAGGGGAGTGGAAGGGGAGGGTGGGAGGTAGGGGGAAGGAGGGAAGGAGAAGAGGTAGTAGGGGGTGTACAAAGGAGTACAAAGGAGTACAAAGGAAAGCAAACAGCAACATACCTTATGGTCCTTTCGAGGTTGTTTGTTACTGAGTAGACTATGACTACAAGATCTAACTCTACATGATGAAGGATAAGGATAGTAATGCAAGAAGGCTCGAAGAGAGGGAGGAGGGGGAAGAGAGAGGGGAGATGGGGAGAAAGAGGGAGGGAATGGATAGGTTGAAGGAGAGGGGAGGGAGGGAGGGAAGAAGGGAAAGGAGGGAGGGGAGAAGGGAGGGAAGGAGGGGGAGAGAGAGCAGGTGGGAGGGAGAGAGGGAGGAAGGGAGGGAGGGAGAGAGTTAGAGGGGGAGATGGGAGATAGAAGGTAAGAGGGAAGGAGAAGAGGTAGTAGGGGGAGAAAGGAGCGAGGGGGAGAAAGGGGGAGAGAGTAGGTGGGAGGAAGAGAGGGAGGAAGATAAGGAGGGAGTTAGAGGGGGAGATGGCAGGTAGGGGGAAGGAGGGGAAGGAGAAGAGGTAGTAGGGGGGAAAAGGGAGGGAGGGGGAGAGACAGCAGGTGGAAGGGAGGGAGGAAGGGAGGGAGGAAAAGAGCGGAGCTATGAAGTAAAGTACAAAGAGGAAGGAAAGGGGGAGGGAGGGAGGAAAGGAAGGACTGAGATGGAATAGCAGGGAACAGGATGGAGGAAAGGAAAGAGGGAAGGAGGGAGGAAGGGAATTAGGGAGAGAGGGAAGGTAGGGAGAAGAAGTGAAGGAAAGAATAGAGGGAAGGAGAGGGGGAGGGAGGGAGGAAGAGGAAATGGGAAGAGGAAAGGGCAGGGATGAGAGAGGGAAAGGTCAGGGGGTAGGAGAGGGTGAGAGGGGAGAGGGTATAGAGAGGAAGAGAGGGGAGGGGGGAGAGAGAGGGAGGGGAGATGGGGAGAAAGAAGGAAGGAATGGATAGGTGGAGGGAGAGGGGAAGGAGGGAGGAAGGGAAGGGAGGAGATGGAAAGGTAGGGAGATGAAGCAATGAAAGGACAGGGGAGGAGGAGGGAAGCAAAAGAGGAAATGGAAATGAAGGAAGGAGGGAGGGAAAGGATAGGCGAAGGAGATGAGGTAGGGAGGGAAGGCATAGGAGGGGTGGAGGAGGGATGGAGAGACAGAGGGAGAGAGGGAAAGTAGGTAGGAGTAAGAGAGGTAGGCAGAGAAGAAAGAGTGAAAAGATAGAGATAATAGCATGGAAGGAAGGGAGGGATAAATGGTGAAAGGCAACATACAAACATACATCTCTCTCTCTCTCTCTCTTTCTCTGATCGTGAGGGCAGACTGTGTGGACGCCTCAAGTCAGATTAAGACACCACACCATTTTCTCGTTACACACACACACACACACACACACACACACACACACACACACACACACACACACACACACACACACACAAACACACACACACACACACGCACGCACACACGCACACACGCGCACACACACACACACACACACACACACACACACACACACACACACACACACGTTCCATAATCAACTTCTCCAGCATGGGAACGTCTACCTCACTGTGCTCGTACTACTGACAAACAATTCACTTCACTTCCTACGAGATCCCTTATAGACCACTCCTACCACCTCGTCTTAGATCCATCCCTCCTAACAATCGCCTCTAATTGGCTAAGGTCATTTTCTTGCTGTGGATTAATTGGTCGTTAGTGATAAAGAGAATGTGAGAATGATCTTTTTTTTTTTTTATTGTAACTTTAACACTGACCTTACATGAGGGTTGAATGGAAGATAGGAAAGTGGAGCTCTTTGAAAGGGTTGGGGGTTAGTGCGCGTCCTCACCAAATGCGTGCTGGTGCGGACGTCTGCGTACTTGAGGTTGGCATCAGTTTAACTCATGTGGCTCCAGTAGACGCGGGCGGGGACAAGCTAGAACTTCTGTGGGTTAAAGTGATGCAGAACTCTCGAAAGCACGCGTTTGGTGTGGACGCGCACTTAGAAACTGCTCATTAACCACTACAGCACGACGATGCTTATCTTATTTTTTCCTTTGCTACCCCTAGATCAGTATTCAGGGCGTATTACAATTGGCGTTTGCACATTTCGTAGCACCTTTTCCTCAATGATTTATTCTGCAGTGCACCTCAGTATCCTCTTGTATCAATATGAGAGCGAAATAAATACTATACAAGATAATACTGAGATGCATTACGCAGAATGTATCGCTAAGGAAGAGGACCTACGAAACTTGAAGTGCAACCTATAATTAATCTATCTATTGCCAGACGCTTTAATACCATGAGGGGTGGCCACAAACAAATCGCCTCCATGTCGACCTGTCCGCTGCCATTCTACTGCCCTCCCCGCAGCCCACAACCCCCTCCCTCATATACCTCTCCACTCCATCCCTCCATCTCATCTTCGGCCTCCCCCTCCTCTTCCCCACTCTACCTTACTCACATACACTTTCCTCGTTAGTCTCTTGTTCTCCATCCTATCCACATGGCCAAACCACCTCAATATATTTCTCCTTACGCTTTCTATCACATCCACATCCACAGTACATCGCTCCTTCACATATAATACGTTCATTAAGTTTAAGCCCAATGTATATGAAAGGGTTTAAGGAAGAAAGTATTGGTAAATTTGCAGTTTCGGATAGTCAAGGTTATTCTTATGGCTTTTTATAACACACACACACACACACACACACACACACACACACACACACACACACACACACACACACACACACACATTCACTCATACGCATACCTCACATTCGTACACCGAAACCTCCAGCACAAGCACGCTGAACTACACACACACACACACACACACACACACAGACACACACACACATACACACACACACACACACACACACACACACACACACACACACACACACACACACACACACACACACACACACACACACAGGCCTGACCCAACAAATCATCTCTAACCAGTCTAACGCAACCAAGCCTAACTAACCCAACCAAGAGGCGCGTCTGTCCAAACCCTCAAAAATACCGCCATAGCCAACCCCTTCACCCCGGAAACCGTCTGTTGGTTAGTGGGAGGTGAGAAGGGGAGGGAGGAAGGTGAGGAGGTGGGGAGGGAAAGGGAGAGGGGAGGTTAGTAGGAGGTGGGGAGGGAAAAGGAGAGGGGAGGTTAGTAGGAGGTGGGGAGGGAACAGGAGGACGAGGGATACGTGGAGGTGGGGAGAGAAAGCAAAGAGGGAGAGAGGAAGGGAGAATAGGAGAAGGAGGGAGGGATTACGTGAGGAGGGAAAAATAACATCCTCGAACTGAAAGGGTTAACAACTTCAGCACGATGATGCCTACTTAATTTGTCTTCTTGCTACAGACGATTTTATTAAGCTAAAGACGGACCCTTTGTAGTGAAGAGGTTATGAGACGTACACATGAACGCTCATGGGAATCTGTCGCACATGTACACACAGAAGCATGCGTACATATGTAAGTACAAATATACATACGGTTTCATGTATACTTTTACTGCTTTGAACGTGATACATATGATTGACAATAACACACACACACACACACACACACACACACACACACACACACACACACACACACACACACACACACACACACACACACACACACACACACACACACACACACACACACACACACACACACACACACATACACACACACACACCAGCAACCAGACAAGAGAATAAGTAAGGTACATAAAAACGCTCATGGAGATTTGCATGCATACATAAACACTTCCATTCATACATATACATTGGCCAGCGTAGTCTCTCTCTCTCTCTCTCTCTCTCTCTCTCTCTCTCTCTCCCTCTCTCTCTGTCCTTTCATTTAACCCTTTACCTCTCTTTTCTCTGTCTCTCTCTCTTCCTATCCTCCTACTTTTTCCTTCTATCTCTCTTTCTCTCCCTTCATTTTCACTTTCACAACTCCTACCTCTTTCCTCACCACTCCTCCCTCCCCCTGTCTGTGTGTATGTATTTCATCAGGAAGGAAATCTAATGGTATAGTACTTTCACCCTAACTTGGCCCAGAATTTCGTCCTTTGAAGCTAATATCACGTAAGTCAGTGGCAGAAAAAGACAATATTACGGCTCTACATCCTTTCCACGTCTCCTCAGCAGCACATTCTCCTGTTTACTCCCTTCATATAACTCAGCGTTCAAGATGGAGAGATGGCAATTCTAGGCCAAGTTGGAGTGAAAAGAGTATAGTCACTGCGGATGTGATAGAAAGCGTCAGGAGAAATACACTGAGGTGGTTTGGTCATGTGGAGAGGATGGGGAGTGAGAAACTAATATGGAGAGTTTATGTGATTGAGGTGGATGGAGAGACAGGGAGGAGGAGACGGAGGATGAGATGGAGGGGAGAGGTACATGAGAGAGGGTGTGTGAGAGATGGGAGGAGGGCAGCGTAACGGCAGGGAACAGGGCGACATGGAGGCGATTTGTTTGTGGCCGCCCCTTACGGGATTACGGCGTCTGGGTATAGGTAGGTAGGTAGAGAGAGAGAGAGAGAGAGTTTCAACCCTCACCAAACTAAACCCCCCTTGTTCTGGTCAAATACTCGAAACCTTCAATATATCTCTATTATTTCACTTCTAAATGGGCGTAAATACACTCCTACGCTGAGGAAAATCGTCTGGTGCTTGAGAGGAAAGAACAGTTACCTTCTGTTCTCAAAGGGATTGTTACATAGAGATACAGGGTGTTAAAAAGTGTGTGTGTGTGTGTGTGTGTGTGTGTGTGTGTGTGTGTAATTGTGTGGTGTGGCAATGTGTGGTGTGGCAGTGTGTGTGTGTGTGTGTGGAAGTGTGTGGTGTGGCAATGTGTGGTGTGGGAGTGTGTGGTTGTGGTTGTGTGTGGTGTGGTGGTGTGTGGTATGATAGTGTGTGGTATGGTAGTGTGTGGTATGGCAGTGTGTGGCGTGGGAGTGTGTGGTGAGGAAGTGTGTGGTATGGCAGTGTGTGGTGTGTCAGTGTGTGGTGTAACAATGTGTGGTGTGGCAGTGTATAGTGTGGCAATGTGTGGTGTGGCAGTGTGTGGTGTGGCAGTGTGTTGTGTGGCAGTGTGTTGTGTGGCAGTGTAGTGTGGCAGAGTGTGGTGTGGCAGTGTTTGGCGTGGCAGTGTTTGGCGTGGCAGAATGTGGTGTGGCAGTGTGTGGTGTGGCAGTGTGTGGTGTGGCAGTGTGTGGTGTGGCAGTGTGTGGTGTGGCAGTATGTGGTGTGGCAGTGTGTGGTGTGGCAGTGTGTGGTGTGGCAGTGTGTGGTGTGGCAGTGTTTAGCGTGGCAGTGTGTGGTGTGGCAGAGTGTGGTGTGGCAGTGTGTGGTGTGGCAGAGTGTGGTGTGGCAGTGTGTGGTGTGGCAGAGTGTGGTGTGGCAGTGTGTGGTGTGGCAGTGTGTGGTGTGGCAGTGTGTGGTGTGACAGTGTGTAGTGTGTGGTGTGGCAGCGTGTAGTGTGGCAGTGTGTGGTGTGGCAGTGTTTGGCGTGGCAGTGTGTGGTGTGGCAGTGTGTGGTGTGGCAGTGTGTGGTGTGGCAGTGTGTGGTGTGGCAGTGTGTGGTGTGGCAGAGTGTGGTGTGGCAGTGTGTGGTGTGGCAGTGTGTGGTGTGGCAGTGTGTGGTGTGGCAGTGTGTTATGTGGCAGTGTGTGGTGTGGCAGTGCGTGGTGTGGTAGCGTGTGGTGTGGCAGTGTGTGGTGTGGCAGTGTGTGTTGTGGCAGTATAGCGTGGCAGAGTGTGGCGTGGTAGTGTGTAGTGTGGCAGTGTGTAGTGTGGCAGAGTGTGGCGTGGCAGTGTGTGGTGTGGCAGTGTGTAGTGTGGCAGTGTATGGCGTGGCAGTGTGTGGTGTGGCAGTGTGTGGTGTGGCAGTGTGTGGCGTGGCAGTGTGTGGTGTGGCAGTGTGTAGTGTGGCAGTGTGTAGTGTGGCAGTGTGTAGTGTGGCAGTGTGTGGCGTGGCAGTGTGTGGCGTGGCAGTGTGTGGCGTGGCAGTGTGTAGTGTGGCAGTGTGTGGCGTGGCAGTGTGTAGTGTGGCAGTGTGTGGCGTGGCAGTGTGTGGTGTGGCAGTGTGTGGTGTGGCAGTGTGTGGCGTGGCAGTGTGTGGTGTGGCAGTGTGTGGCGTGGCAGTGTGTAGTGTGGCAGTGTGTGGCGTGGCAGTGTGGGATATGATAATGTGTCTGCTGCACTAGGACTCAAAATTTTACTTTATTATTGCTAGCCTCTGACGATTATATTTAGTTGAAGGAAATTGAAGCTACGGAAATTACTGAAGAAAAATATTATAATCACTTCCACCACCAGCACCACCAATATCACCATCACCACCACAACAACTACAACAGCCACTACACCGTCCACCAAAACCATTATCACCATCACCACCACTAACTACCACCATCACCACCATCACCACCACCAGCTACCACCATCACCACCATCACCACCACAAGTACCACCATCACCACCATCACCACCACAAGTACCACCATCACCACCACCACACCCACCACCATCACCACCACTAACCACCACCACCACCACCACCCACACAAGCCTTCAAAATCACCCAAAGCCCCACAGTCGCCAGCATTATCAACATCCTCTCTCTTTTAACAACGACACCCAGATCTCTCGTTAGCCGTCTATAACAAAGTACAATTAACGAAGGGCTGGCACGAGAATAACAATAACCATAATAATAACAATAATAGTCATAAATAGCAGCGGGGTAGGATTTTTGCGCTGTGTTTTAAATGGGGGTGTGTATGTTGTAGGATGTCATGGTGCTTGGTGATGTGTGTGTGTGTGTGTGTGTGTGTGTGTGTGTGTGTGTGTGTGTGTGAGAGAGAGAGAGAGAGAGAGAGAGAGAGAGAGAGAGAGAGAGAGAGAGAGAGGAATGGGAGGCAGGTAGAGAGAGGGAAGTGGGACAGCTACAGAATTACAGAGTTGCACGTACCACATATTACTGAGAGAGAGAGAGAGAGAGAGAGAGAGAGAGAGAGAGAGAGAGAGAGAGAGAGAGAGAGAGAGAGAGAGAGAGAGAGAGAGAGAGAGAGAGAGAGAGAGAAAGAGAGAGAGAGAGATTCAACACTGCGAAGAAGAAATGGGGACTGAAAGGAATTAGTGAGAGGAGAAGTTGAAAAGAAAATCCTTCGACTCCACCCCGTTTAGAAGTGCCGTATGTGATGACACCCTACACACACACACACACACACACACACACACACACACACACACACACACACACACACACGAGAACTGTATCCCACACATGGC
>NC_137030.1:6976903-7016903 GCF_032717465.1 Coenobita brevimanus | reverse complement strand
ACTAACTCTAGACGATTTCCCTCAGTCCTTTCAGAACGATTAAGCTATATTTATTTTATTCTATTTTACTTACAGACGATTTTTATTTAGTCTCTTCACTGCCATTAACCCTATTTTAACTTACTCCTCCTCAGACGATTTCGTTAAGCTCCCTCACGGTGGAAGGGTTAAGGATAGCTCAAATAACCCCCCCTTTATGCATAATTCTTTCTGCTAGACGATTTTATTCAGCTTGGGAAACACCTCTTGGGAGGGAAAAGGTTGTCACTCGAAAGGACGATTTTTTGGCTCAGTTCTTGCTATATCCAGACGATTTTATTCAGCTTAGGATAGACTTTTGCAGCTGGCGGGGTTTAATATAATTCTCTTTAACCTACTACTTGGGGTGGTGCTGGGGGTGCTTTCACGTGGTGGCACTGATATAGCCGGGTGGCTCCACTACCCGGTTATATATCCCTCACTTTCCTCCCTATCCCCTGAAGGTACAATGGTGGACTACAGGAAGAGGAAAGCTTCAGTCTGCATTTCACTTGGTACAAATTTCAGATGAACCATGGACAACAACAATAAGAACAATAATTACTACTACTACTACTACTACTACTACAATAACTACTACTACTACTACTACAATAACTACTACTACTACTACTACTACTACTACTACTACTATTACTTCAACAATTATTACTACTACCACTGCTACAACTGCTGCTATTAGAACGATGATTACTACTGCTACTTTTACTACTACTACTACAGCTAGAACAATAATTACTACTACTACTACTACAATAACTACTACTACTACTACTTCAACAATTACTACTACCACTGCTAAAACTGCTGCTATTAGAACGCTGATTACTACTGCTACTTTTACTACTACTACTACAGCTAGAACTATAATTACTACTACTACTACAATAACTACTACTACTACTACTTCAACAATTACTACTACTACTACTACTACTAATGCTGCTACAATTGCTGCTATTAGAACGATGATGACTACTACTACTTCTACTACTACTACTGCTAGAACGATAATTACTACTACTACTACTACTACTACTACTACTACAAGTCTGCTCGAAATTGGCTAAAAATCGTATGGACAAAGCAGAAATAAAAAGAAAACGCATCGCCGGATCGAAGGGGGTGTTATTGAAGTCTTTTTGAACCCAGGCTCATCTAGAAAGTGAACACGGTGGACTGCAGCCTGAAGTTGCCCTGTGTCTGCAGTAATCCTCCTTTCGTGGGATAGGGTAGTAGTCGAGGGACACTTGTATAGCCGGGTAGTTAAGGTGCCCGGCTATATCAGTGCCACCACGTGAAGGCGCCCCTCTTCAACACCAGGTCCTAAGGGCAAATTTATATGATTTTCTCCTTTTCTTAACCCTTTCTATCGGGTGGCTGTGTGTATGTGTGTACGTGTGTGTGTGTGTGTGTGTGTGTGTGTGTGTGTGTTGTTGTTGTTGTTGTTGCAAACGATGTTGATATTAGAATGATACTTGTGCGATATTAATAACAAGAAAATTTATAGGTGCAATAAGAAAAATAAATCGCTCTGAAAGCAGTGCTACGAAGCTTCGAACACCACCTTGAATTCGGACCATAGCCTTCATTAACTCCTTTAAAAAAATCTATAGGACGTTTACTCCATCTGGCCAAAATCCCTAATCCCTTTCGGCTCGATTAATGGTCAGATGTAAGGCAGACTGGTGGGCCAATTTGACTAGTAACCAAGGAGACTCATTCCTTCCTCTTAACTAAGGCTCCTTAACAATTTCTTGCAATCACATCTTAGGTTCGTATTCTTGTTGGTTAAGAATGTTCTCTAACACCTCTTCCTTAGCGATTTATATTTGGATATGGATGGTTAATGTCCTTCCTACGTTATTTATGCAGAATTTGACGATTTTGGACGAATTTATTTAACAGAGAAGAGAACAATGAGGTGTAATAAACTAAAATAAATCAATTAGGAAAAGGTGTTAGGGAGGTTCCTCAGCTGGAGAGATTACGGGTCTTGGTCTTAAATTGTAGAAGTTGCCCAGTTCCATCAGATGAAAACAAAATGAATTCAATGATAGCAACTTGCGAATGAGAGAGGGGGTGTGTGAGCTGGGGGAAGGGCAGCCAAATGGTGGGGGGCAGGGCGACATGGAGGCGATTTGTTTGTGGCCACCCTTTACGGGATTAAGGCGTCTGGAAATAGATAGATAGAACTTCCAAATCCTCAGAGTGAAAGAATTATCTATCTATTGCCAGACGCCTTAATCCCGTAAGGGGTGGCCACAAACAAATCGCCTCCATGTTGCCCTGTCCTCCTCCATTTCACTGCCCAACCTCCAGCTCACACACCCCTCTCTCATCTACCCCTCCACTCCCTCCATCTCATCCTCGGCCTCCCCCTCCCTCTCCTCTCCTTCCATCTCATCCTCGGCCTCCCCCTCCCTCTCCTCTCCCTCCATCTCATCCTCGGCCTCCCCCTCCCTCTCCTCTCCCTCCATCTCATCCTCGGTCTCCTCCTCCCTGCCCCCTCTCCACCCGACTCACACTACGTAACACTACAGGATGGTCCAAATATAACGCGACTCGACTCTCGTGTTGCGGGTACGGCTCAGTCAGCGTTACCAGTGTCTGTCCTGCATCATTTTATTCCTTCCATGACACGTTTGTGGTTTTGGAGTTTTATTTTTTTCTTTTCTTTTCCTTTTTTTTTCCCTTTTCTTTTTCTTCTTATTCTTTTGTCTTTTTTCGTCTATTTTTTTTCTTGTCTTTTTTCTTTCTTTTTTCCTATTTCTTTGTCTTTTTTCTTCTTTTTTCCCTTTTTTCTTTCTTCTTTCCCCCCTTTTTCTTTCTTGTTTTTCCTTTTCTCTTTTCTTTCTTCTTTTTCTTTTCTAGTTTTCTTTCTTTTTTCTATTCCCTTTATTTTTTCTTCTTTTTTTTCTTTTTACGTCCACTCATTGTATGGTTCTTCGGTAACTTCATTGTACTTCTTCTACTTTAATTTGGTTTAAAAATACTCTCTCTTCATCTCCTGTGCCGAGGTGTAAGAACAGATTAACCCTAGAATGTGATGCTAGTCATGAAGAAGTGCTGTGGAAATGATGCAGAGACGCAGTATAGTCTTATTTTGCCTCACGGTACTAGAAGAAGCTAAAGACGAAAATATGAGTCAAGTAACAGTAGCAGTAGTAGTAGTAGTAGTAGTAGTAGCAGTAGTAGCAGCAGTAGTAGTAGTAGTAGCAGTAGTAGTAGTAGCCCCAGGTTCAACTGAAACGTGGACCGCGCAGACCGTAGACTTATATTGCCCTCACCTTGCCGTCCACCTTTCGGGCTAGGGAGGGAGTTGAGGGACGTTTGTATACCCAGGCAGTAGACCCGCCCAGTTATATCGGTGCCACCACGTGAAGGATCCAAGAGCACCGGCCGCTAAAGTAGAAACAGGATTCAAATGACCCCACCAAAGCTGAAGAAAATCGTCTGGAGATAAGAAGACACGAAAAAAAAAAAAATGAAAAATTAAACCATGTATACGAGCCTCCAGTTCGTTGCACCTCTTCTCTGGTGGTTTATTTTCCATTCACACCTCAATAATTTCCTGAAAGTTACTTATATATTTTTAACATCAGTTTGGCGTCAATAATAAGGATACTGAAATGTAATGTGTAAAATAAATCTCTAGGAAACAGGCATTACGAAATCCATAAACTTTGAGAATTTTTTTTTTTTTGCCCTCCACGTCTTCAGTACAGAAAAATATATAAGAAATAAACGATTCTTACATTGTGTACTTGAGCATATATTAATTTTTGTTATATTAAAATACATTACTTTAGTCTTTATTTACACGTACGTTCTCCTCTTTCTCCCTCCACTGTTTATTATTACTCGACCCTCTCATGAACGGGACAGCTCTGGCATTGTTCCATCTAACGCCAGACGGTTTTGTTCAGCTGGGGGGGGGTCATGCTGTCCCTTTCATAGTCCCCATTTGCATTTTTTATTACCTCGAAATTCTTAATAACTTTTTCGAAATCTTTCTTCTTTCACCATCTTGTTTTTTTTTGCTGCCCCCCCCTTCTCTCTCTCTCTCTCTCTCTCACACACACACACACACACACACACACACACACACACACACACATGATTATTATTTCCACTCTTATGCATATTATCCCCCCCCCCTCTCTCTCTCTCTCTCTCACACACACACACACACACACACACATGATTATCATTTCCACTCTCTAATGCATATTATTTCCTCTCTCTCTCTCTCTCTCTCTCTCTCTCTCTCTCTCTCTCTCTCTCTTCTTCCCTCCCTCCCTCCCTCCCTTCAACCATTTTCCTTAATTTTGCAACTCGTCAAACTCCCTCTCCCTCCCTCCCCCCCTCCCTCATTCCCTCCCTTGACACAGATGGTGGAGAGAGAGAGAGAGAGAGAGAGAGAGAGAGAGAGAGAGAGAGGAAGGGGACGGGGCGGTCTAGAAATAGGGAGAGAAGGAGGGACCGTGGTAGGAGGATGAGGTAGGAGGGAGGGACGAAGAGGAAAGGTGAGAGAGAAATAGGGAGGGTAAAGAGGGAGGGGGAGGAGGAGAGGGAGGGGGAAGAGGGGAGGGAGGGGGAAGAGGGGAGGGAGGGGGAAGAGGGGAGGGAGGGAGTTGGAGGAGGAGAGGGAGGGGGAGGAAAAGAGGGAGCGGGAGGAGGAGAGGGAGGGGGAAGAGAGGAGGGAGGGAGGGGGAGGAGGAGAGGGAGGGGGAGGAGGAGAGGGGGAGGGAGGCTATAAAATGTATTATGAAGGTCGTATTGCATTTTTGGGGAGGGAGGGAGTGATGGAGAGGAGAGGGAGGGAGGGCGGGAGGGAGAGGAGAGAGGGAGGGATGGATGGAGGGAAGGAGGGGGAAAGGGATGGAGACAAGAAGGGAGGGAGGGAAGAAGAAAAGGCAGAAGGGAGAAAAGAAGAAGAGGGAGTGAATGATGGAGAAAGGAAGGTAGAGAGGAGTGACAAGAGAGGGAGGGAGGGAGGGAGATTATGAGGGAGAAGTAGAGGGAGGAAATGAAAGATAGAGAGAGAGAGAGAGAGAGAGAGAGAGAGAGAGAGAGAGAGAGAGAGAGAGAGAGAGAGAGAAATGAAAGGTGACAAAGTTATTTGATTTTTTATGTCTTTCCACTCTCTCTCTCTCTCTCTCTCTCTCTCTCCATGCCTCATTTCCTCTCATTTGGCATATGATCTCTACCTCCCTCCCTCCCTCTTTCTCTCCCTCTCACTCTTTCCTCGTTCTACCCCCCTGTCTCTCTCTCTCTCTCTCTCTCTCCCTCCCCAGTTAGTCATCTTTCTTCTCCGCATATCACATTTCCCTCCTTTCCTCTCTTCTGTCATCCTTCTCTCCTACCCTCCCTCCATATTTCATTCCCCCTCTCCCTCCTTCCTTCTCTCTTTCTCAAACTCCCTTCTTCCTTCCCTCTTTCCCTATTACCCGTCTCTCCTTCCCTCCTTCTCTTCCTCCTTCCTTTCACCTCTCTTTCTTCCACTTTCCTCTCTCCATCTCTCTCTCATCCACTTGGTTCAAAGGACATTTTTGTATTTTACTGACGTTATTTCCAGACAAATTTATGAGGAAGGAAATTATTATTATTACTACTTTTATTATTGTTATTATTATTATTATTATTATTATTATTACTATTATTATTACTATTATTATTATTTTTATATTATTTGATTATTATTATTATTATTATTATTATTATTATTCATCCGGACCTCCTTTCCCACCCTAGAGCAGGGTGAGGAGTAGCAGTGTCCAGACAGCCCAAATCTGTCCAGTCCAATGGGCCACGCTTCCATTCAATCATCATTCAAGCCCCCGGAATCCTGGCTCTGTCGGATACGCCAAAAACATTCATCACTTTCTGTAGCTTCACATGAACGTATCCGATAGAGTAAATCCGGACGCTGGCACGTTAAAAAGGGGTGCCAAATCCCTGATCATGCACTTCTCACAACATTCATCCAGCCAGATCGATCTCTTTGTCAGTTCCCTAGCCTCACCGATTTCCAAACCTCTCTTCCTCACACACTCATCCATCATATCTCTCCACCTTCTCCTTGGCATACCTCGCCTCCTCCCTCCTTCAGATTCACTCAGATATACCTTTTTCACCACTCTATTGTTATCCATTCTCTCCACATGACCATACCATCTCAGTACACTCTTTTTGATTCTGATGTCCACCAACTTCCTCACTCCACATCTTTCACGAATCACATTATTTCGTATTCTATCCACCCTCTGTACTCCTCATACATTCCTCAGCAGTCCCATCTCCACTGCTCTTACTCATGACTTTTCATTTTCATGCCACACCATAGTCTCACATCCAAATGTTAAAGTTGGCACTAACACTTCTTCATGCAAGCCTCGTGCAGCTGCAACACTCAAGAGTGTTTCTTATCAAGGCCTTTATTGCACCAGTTATTTTTCTTCCTTGTGTCACTCTACTTTCAACTTCTTTTGCGCATTTTCCTCCCTTCTTCATCACTGTACCCAAGTATTTGAACTCTCTCACCAATTCCAGTCTCTCTCCATTCACTGTAACATCGCACTGGGAGTCACCTTCTCTCTCAGCAACCATCACTTTACTCTTTTCTACATTTACTCTCAAGGCACGACGCTCACAGACATCGGCGAAACTCTGCACTGGTTTACCAAGCTCTTGTCCGGTATTTGCAGGCAGTACTGCATCATCAGCATACAACAAATTTGAGATATTCCATCACCATTCATTACCAACGCCATCCCCCCTCTCCATTACTCGTGTTTTTACTTCTCTCATAACCCCATCCATATATATATATTGAGCAACCATCGGGACATCACACAACCTTATAGCACACCCACGCTGATCGTGAACCATTCACTTAGATGCCCATTAATCCTTACACATGCTTCACAACCATCATTAAAACTCTTGACGGCACCTAACAGCTTACCATCTACACCGTACAAGCGCAAAACTTTCCACAATCATTTTCTGTCCACTTTGTTGTTCGTTTTTTCTAGATCCATAAATGCCATAAACACCTTACGGTCCTTCTCACAAGCCTTCTCTGCTGTCTCACTGCAAATATTAGATCCACACATCCTCTGCCATTAATAAAGCCACCCTGTTCATCACTCACTAGGACTAATGATATCTCGCTTACTTTATAATAATTCTTCCATATACAGTACCTTCCCTACCACACCCAATAAACTTATGCCACGATAATTCTTGCACTCACCTCGCTCACCTTTATATTTGTACGGAGATACAGTTACAGCCTTTTTCCACTCTGCTAGAAAACAGTGGAAATAAAACAGAAACCTAAGAAAACACATAATAAAACAGACACCTTAGAAAACAACAAACAGCAACGAAAGAACTAACAGATCTATCGCTTTATTTTGTGTGCTTTGTACTCTCCTTCCCCCTCCCTCCCCCCCCGTCTCTCTCTCTCTCTCTCTCTCTCTCTCTCTCTCTCTTCTCCTCCTCCTCCTTTCTTTCTCTCTCTTCTTCTTCTACTAAACCTTCTTCCTCATCCTTCCAACTTTTTCTCCCTTTCTCTTCCTCTCTCTCCCCACCAATCCCTCGCTCACTCCATCCCTTCCCTCTTTCCCTCACTCCCTCCCTCCTTCCCTCCCTCTCTCCCTCCCTCCCTCCAATATGAGCCAGTGTCACGGGCCTGATCGTAACACTCGCTTTTTTTTTTTTTTTTTTTTTTTTTTGCCCGCGAGACATTTTGGAATTTTGGTGACAAGTGGGTGACAATATGCCTTTTTCCGGGGGATTTTTCTTCCTCGTGCACGCCCTCACGCAATTTGGTGTGTGTGTGTGTGTGTGTGTGTGTGTGTGTGTGTGTGTGTGTGTGTGTGTGTGTGTGTGTACTTTGCTGTATTTGCTAGTAGTGTGTAATGTGTTTGTGTGTGTGTGTGTGTGTGTGTGTGTGTGTACGTTGCTGTATTTGCGAGTAGTGTGTAATGTTGTGTGTGTGTGTGTGTGTGTGTGTGTGTGTGTGTGTGTGTGTGTAAACAAGAAAGGAAGGAGACAGAAAAATGAAGGGATCGGAACAGTAAAACTAGCGAAAATATTACAATAAAAGAGAAGACAACAGAAAATATTGCAAATTAAAACACGATAAAGTACAGAAGAAAAAGAATGAAGGAATGAAATAGGAAGGAAAGAAGAGCAATAAGAAGAGAGATGAACTTAAGAGAGAGGGGCAAAGGAAGGAATAAAGGAAGTGAAAAATGAAGAAAAAAGGGAAAGGAAGAGGAAGAAAGAAAGGAAAAGAAAGGAAGGATGAGAAACGGGAAGGGGAAACAGATCAAAGAAAGAAGGGACGTGCAAAAATGAGAGGGAAAGAATTCGAAGCAAGAAATTATGGCAAAGTTAGGAGGAAGCGTAAGGCAAGAAAATTAGAACAAATGAATGAATGAATGAATGAATGAACGAAGGAAGAAAGGAAGGAGGGC
The DNA here is from genome assembly GCF_032717465.1 of Coenobita brevimanus. Taxonomy (NCBI): domain Eukaryota; kingdom Metazoa; phylum Arthropoda; class Malacostraca; order Decapoda; family Coenobitidae; genus Coenobita; species Coenobita brevimanus. The sequence continues at coordinate 7,008,372 of NC_137030.1, read as the reverse complement.
AAAGTAAAGAAGGAAGGGAGCCAATAAACGGAGGGAAAGAAGGAAGGCACAAGAAGGAAGGAAAATAGGACAAATAAAGAGAAAGAGAGGAAAGGAAGGAAGAAAGGCAAAGGAAGAAAGGAAGGCACAGGAGGATGGGTGGAAGGAAGGAAAGAAGGAAATAAAGAGGGAATGAAGGAAGTAAAATAATTATCAATCAAGCTAAGTCATTCCGCCTTAAGGAAAGGAGGGATGGGGAGAGGAAGGAAGGAAGAAATGATAAAGGACGGAAGGAAGTAAAGAAAGGAAGGATGGAGGAGCAAAAAAAGGAGGGAAGGAAGGAAGGAAGGAAGGAAGGAAAAATAACAAGGGATAGAATGGTAATGGAAATCACCCCATAGTTTCCTTCTTAGTTACGACACTCAACCCTCGACTTACGCTGCTGGTACGATGTCTTGCGCCAATACTCTTGTCGGTTAAGGAAGCTCCCTAACACCTCTTCCTAAGCGATTTACTTTGCTTACTACAACTTGGCGTCCTCTTCTGCAGTACTTAAATCATTCTGACATCACCATACTTTGCATAAACAACAAAACACCAACCAGCCGCATCCAAACTAAATCGGTAACGAAGACATGTTGGGGAGCTTTCTTGACCGCCCACGACCAATGCCTATCCACTGCACGAGGGTTATTGAGGTTGACAAGCAATTTTTCCCAAGTCACAGTCGTCGAATAAATACAACAATCGAATATACATCCAGGTCCCTATTTGTACTGCTGGGAGAACAGGGACATAGGCTAAACAAACTTAATCTATGAGTCTGATCGGCCCAGAACTTGAACTGACTATATAATTTACCGATGGAAGATTTTGATGATTATGAACTCACTAAAAAAATCCTTAAACTTAATGGTTGCTTCCTAAATTCACGAAGAAAAATAATTTAATATATAATGGTCATCTGCTTACTTAATGGTGAAGTATAACACATTTCCATATTCATGGCAACATTTTTTTTGTCATATATATATATTTTTTTAAGATTTTGTCGATTAGTTTAAATGTGTGAATAACTGTGTGAAAATACGACTGTGTGTGTGTGTGTGTGTGTGTGTGTGTGTGTGTGTGTGTGTGTGTGAAAGAAAGGAAGGAATTAGTGAAAAAAAGAAAGAAAAAAGGAAAGATGTGATGAAATAAAGTAAGTCGTAGAACAGAAAAGAAAGATAAGATACAGAAAAGAATAATTACTACAAGGAAGAAAGGAAGGAAGATGAAAATTGCAAAGGAAAGAAGGATAAACTGAAGAAAGGTAGGAAGGCAAAATGGATGAAAAGATGGAAGATAAGGAAGAAAAAAAGGAAAAAAGAAGAAAGAAGGTAAAATAAAAGGAAAGAAGGAAGAAGGAAAAGGAAGGAAGGGAAGGGATATAAAAAGGAAGGAAGGGAGAAGGAAAAACGAAAGGAAGGAAGACGAGAAAAGGAGGAAAAGGGAAAAACGAAAGGAAGGAAGACGAGAAAAGGAGGAAAAAGGAAAAATATAGGCAGGAAAGAGGGCGGAAGCGGGTAATGTGAAGGAAGGAAGGAAAGAAAAATGAGAGAAAATCAAAAGCAAGGAATAAAGGAAGAAAGCAAGAGGGGGAAAGGAAGAAAATCTGAAAGGAAGGATGGCATATGAGTAAAAGAAGGAAGGAAAGGAGAACTGCAAAAGAACGAGGGATGAATGGAAAGGAAGAGAAAAATGAAGGAAATAAAGAAAAATATAGGACAGGAAAGAGTAAGAAGGAAGGGTAAAGAGAGGAAGCAAGGAAGGAAAGGTAAGATAGGAGGGAAGAATGGAAGGAAGGAAGGAAGGGTGGATGGATAGCGAAAGTACGTAAGAGAAAGAAGAAAAAAAAGTAAAAGGAAATGTGTAGGTTAAAGAGAGATTGCAAAAGTAAATGATGCAAGGAAAATAAAGGAAGGAAAGAGGGAGGGGAGACAGGCAAAGGAAACGAAAGTAGGAGAAACAGTGAAAGGAAGGAAGGAATATATAAAGTAAGAATGAATGGCAAAGAAAGGAGGCTGGAGGGAGGAGAGTAAGGGAAGGAGGGTATGAAGAAAAGGAAGGAAAGAAAAAAAAAACGGAAGGAAGTATGGTTGACTAAAAAGGAAGGAAGAATGGAAGGGAGGGAGGGAGGGGAGATACTAAAAAAAAGGAAAGAAGGAAGGAACGGAGATAAAACCGAAAAAAAATAAACAGTAAAGAGGGGAAGGATAAAGGAAGGAAGGAAGGATGTAAACGAAGAATATAAAGAATGATTGAATGAATGAAGATGTAAAAGAAGGAAGAAAAGAATGAATGAATGAATGAATAAAGGAAACAGGGAAGAAATGTAGAGTATCAAATGAGAAAAGACTAAATAAAATCACCCATACATGCTCCTCTAAATTTGTGACATTGAAGGCTTCGTAACGCCTCTCCCTAAGCGGTTTACTTTACATATGACACCTTGACATTCTCTTGCCTGTTATTTATTCCGAGTTTATGTGGACACAATTTCCGTCAGTAACATACAAGAGGAAACTGAGGTGTAATTTGCAGAATAAATCGCAAACGAAGAGGTCTTACGAAATCTCCGAAGCTACCTAGATGAGCTTAATGCCTATTGACTGCACGTGGGTATCTATAAACAAGCAACTTTACCTCCAGGTCCCCAAACGTACTACTGGATGGATAGGGATAGAGGGGTAACAAACTGTGCCTATGAGTCGGATCGGCATGGGAGGCAATAGTTACATATTTCTTGTTGATGGCTCTGAGAATTCGAATACCACAAAATTTTATTGCTATTGAATATTTATTAGGTATACAATAAATTAATTACATATATATATAATTACTGAGACAACAAAGGTAAAAATATTCCACTTTTCCATCGAATTATAAGTTTGTTTCATTTAATATGCTTTTATCAACTGTATTCCTTTCTATTTTGCTGAAACTGCCATCTCTACATCTTGAATCCCGACCTATAATAAGAAACTAGAGCTCGCCTATGCTGCTAATCACGAAGAAGTGCTATGGAGGTGATAAAGCCGTGTCCTATTCTTTCCCTGAGCTATGGAAAATAATCTGTTACAGGGTGAAAATATCCTCCTGTAGATTTGTGAATATTGTGACTGTAGAACAAGACGTGTGTGTGTGTGTGTGTGTGTGTGTGTGTGTGTGTGTGTGTGTGTGTGTGTGTGTGTGTTCGTTTTTTTTCCCTTGTTTTTCTTCATTGTTTACTCTCGCTCTTATCCCACCCACCCTTTTCTCCTCTCTCTCTCTCTCTCTCTCTCTCTCTCTCTCTCTCTCCCTCTCTCTCTCTCTCTCTTCCTGACATTCCTCAGATTTTTTCTCCCTTATCCTCTTCCTTCATTCCTTTAATTCTCTCCTTCCACTCTCCTTCTTTTTTTTTCGTCCAGCCTCCCTCCCTCCATTTCTGCCTTTCTTCTTACCCCCCCCCTCTCTCTCTCTCTCTTTGCATTCCCTTCGTCTCTTAAAAACTTTCCACTTGCTTTTTTAGATTTTCCCTAACTCACCGTCTCTTTTCCTCCTCTCTCCTCCAAACCTGTCGTCTCTCTTGTTGCTTCCTGTTCCCTCTCCTCTCTCTCTCTCTCTCTCTCTCTCTCTCTCTCTCTCTCTCTCTCTCTCTTAAACCTTTTATCCTTTGATCCTCTCCCTACTCAACAGATAGAAAGATTAGAAGATGTATATATAGATAGACAAGTAGATTGATAGAACGATGGACTAACCGATGCACAGCCAGATAGTCATATAGATCTTGCCAAAATAAACTTATTATCTATCTATCTGTCTATCTATCTATCTGTCTATCTATCTATCTATCTATATAGGTAGATAAATAGATAAGATAAAAACAGACATGAACACCGCAGATAAATGAAACCAGAAGCTAAAAGTTTTCAATGTTCTTTGGTCTCAGAGAAAGTCAGGCAAAATCGAGCCAAAATTAACTCTCTGAAAACAACAGAAATATATATACATTTCTCCTTTATGTATCCGACACAGGGCATAGCTTACACAGTCCTTTTCCTGGGCACCACACACACACACACACACACACACACACACACACACACACACACACACACACACACCCTCCATCGTCCATACCACAACTGTCTCCTCGAGGCCTGGTGTGATAGTATTTTATTACTAACTTTTTAACATATCTTTTTCTCATCTTGTTAATACCACAGTCAGACGATTTTCCTCATCTCAAGAAAGCCCCTGGTAGTGAGGGGATTACCTCGTTAAATCCAGTGAAGGTATTTAATATATAATTCTTGCATCCAAAGGGCGATTTTTTTTATTTAATTTAGGAAAAAAAGATCTATTAGTGAAGGTGCCTGTGAGGACTGTGCCAAAACCTCCTATATTCTGTTCACTTTTGCTTGGCCTAAAATTGCCTAAATATACTGATGAGAAGAGATTAACACTAGAATATTATGCTAGTCACGAAGAAGTGCTGTGGACAGGATACGAGACCGTAGTATTTTTTTTTTCATTGAGATACTGACAAGACTGCAGGACCAAAAAAAAAAAAAAAAAAAAAACTCGCCAGGTTAAGGTGAATGAACTATAGGTAGAAATGACTCTTCTGGGCCGAAAGAATCTGTCTGGAGGTAGCAAGATTGATATAGAAATTAGCGTCATAGCACTGAAGTCTGATCTATCTGTCTATCTATCTCTCCAGACACCTTAATAATAATAATAATAATCATCATCATCATCATCGTATTCACACACACACACACACACACACACACACACACACACACACACACACACACACACACACACACACACACACACACGAACATGTCTATATTTATTTTTCAGTCTGATATAACAGGTTTGATGACATCAGTACCAGAGCCTTATTGCTTTCAGAACCATTACTTCAGGTGTGCATAGGAAGCTCCGTAACACCTCGCCCGTAGCGAATTATTTTGTATATTACACTTGTTATCTGTTTATTTCGTTTTATCACCTGCACAGTTTGTATCAATGCCCTACAAGAGGATATGGATGTATAATATGCAGAATAAATCACTATGGAAAGAGTGTTACGAAACCTCTCTCCCTCTCTCTCTCTCTCTCTCTTTCTCTTTCTTTCTCTCTCTCTCTCTCCTCCCTTCGTACCTTCCTTCCCTCCCTCCTCCCTCCCAACCTATCAACCCCTATTATCTTCCTTTCCCCCATCCCTCCCTCCCTCCCTCTTCATCACAAATACCTCCATTCCCTCCCTCTTCCATTCCATCCTCCCTCCCTTTCCATTCTGTCAGCTCCAATTATTTCCTTCCCTCCCTCTTTCCTTCTCTCTTCTCCTTCTATCCCTCCCTCCATTCCTTTCTCTCTCTCTCCCTTTTCTCTCTCACCTACTGCCTCCATTCCTCTTTCCTTTCTCCCTCTCCCCCTGCTTCCATTCCTTTATCCCTCCCTCTTTTCCTCTTATTCCTCATCCCCTCCTTCCTTCCTTCCCTTTTTTCTCTCCCCTTCTCTCCTTTCCTTTTCCTCCTTTTCTATCTGCTTCCTTCCTTGCATCAGAATGGCGAGATGGATGGATAGTCGATAAACAATTTGCAACCAGTCAAATTACACTAGAGGTAATGTTTATGAATTTGCTGTCGTGTATTTCCGCCAATATGAACCAAAACAATTATTCTTCAGGCCAGTTGTAAACATATTATGGAACAAATTGCCTTTCCATTGTGCTGGGTCGTGGTACAGTACAAAAAATCCATTGACTATTTCGCCTGACAAAGATCCCTAACCTCAAATATATAGCCAGACTGGAGGATAGATTTGACTAGTAACCAAGGAGACTCATTCTTACCACATAACTATGGGTCATCAAATTTCCTGCATCTATGGCAAAGTTTTCTATTTGTATGAGTGACCCATTTCTCTCATATGAAAACAGGAGGGATGGAGTGGAGAGGTATGTGAGAGAGGGGTGTGTGTGTGAGCTGGGAGCAGGGCAGTGCAATGGCGGGGTATAGGGCGACATGGAGGCGATTTGTCTGTGGCCACCTCTTACGGGATTAAAGCGTCTGGCAATTGATAGAAAACAAACCAACTATAATATTCAAAATCGCCTGGATAATTCTTTCGCTTCAAAATCAAGACATGTTCACTGATAATTTGTTTTTGATGTAAATGCTCTTCTCTGCTATAAGGCAAAAGGGGACACGAAAAGCCAAAAGAACTATGTATCTAGTGTTAATCTGATACTACCTTAATAAACACAAGAGATTATATACAGCATAGTGCAATTCTTCCATCACCATCATCATCATCACCATCATCATCATCATCATCATCATCATACCGGCATTTACTCCAACCTAGCTATGGGATATAAGGCAGGATCCAAACACACACACACACACACACACACACACACACACACACACACACACACACAAAGAAAAACTGACAGAGGGACAACTATCAAAAGTCTGTCAAATTACTGCAAATAGGCCACACTCATTCATCCACCGAAGCTCTTGGAATCCTGATACTTCACGGCACCTGTCAGCTCGGAATTTTCACGACTGTTTTATTATACTGTATGTGTGTCTTTCTTATTTTTTCCTGCCGGCTTCAACTGGAGAATTAATGGATGGGAGAGTCTTCGTGCTATCCTTGTCTCATTAAATCTATAAATCAAGCATAAGTTACCGAAAAACAAACAGCTTCCAAAGAATAGGTGTGTTGCTGCTTTCTTTCCTTCTCTGACTATATATCCGGTGGTTAGAGAGGGACGCCTTCATGCGGTGGCACTGATATAACCGGGCGGCTCTACTGCCTGGTTATACTGACGTCTTTTAACAACTTCCCTATTCCCTGAAGGATAATGAAGCAGAACAATAACTTAAACCTTCATTTCAGATGAACCTGGAGCAATGACAACAAAACAACAACAACAACAATAGCCGCAGCAGCAGCAACAACAACAACAATAACAACAACAACAATAGCCGCAGCAGCAGCAACAACAACAACAATAACAACAACAACAATAGCCGCAGCAGCAACAACAACAAAACAACAACAACAACAATAATAATAATAATAATAATAATAATAATAATAATAATAATAATAATGATAATGATAATCATCATCATCATCATTATCCAGACCTCCTTTCCCACCCTAGGGCAGGGTGAGGAGCAGCAATGTCCAGGCAACCCAAATTTGCCCAGTCCAATGGGCCACGCTTCCATTCACTCACCATTCAAGCCCCCGGAATCCTGGCTCGATCGGATACGCCAAAAACATTCACCACGTTCTGTAGCTTCACATAAACGTATCCGATAGAGTCAATCCGGACGATGCCGCTTTAAAAAGGGGTGCCAAATCCCTGATCATGCACTTCTTCTCCAGCCAGCTCGATCTCCTGTCAGTTCTCTAGCCTCACTGACTTCCAAACCTCTCTTCCTCACACGCTCATCCATCATATCTCTCCACCTTCTCCTTGGCCTACCCCGCCTCCTCTCTCCTTCAGATTCACTCAGATATACCTTTTTCACCACTCCATTGTTATCCATTCTCTCCACATGACCATATCATCTCAGTACACTCTCTTCGATTCTGATGTCCACCGACTTCCTCACTCCACATCTTTCACGAATCACATTATTTCGTATCCTATCCACTCTCTGTACTCCACATACATTCCTCAGCAGTCCCATCTCCACTGCTCTTACTCTTGACTTTTCATTTTCATGTCACACCATAGTCTCACATCCAATGTTAAAGTTGGCACTAACACTCCTTCATGTAATAATAATAATAATAATAATAATAATGATAATAATAATAACAATAACTCATGTTCATTAATTTCCTCCCTCAATTGAACAAGAACAGTCTACAGTATATACACACATTCTCTCCCTCCCTCCCTACCCTCCCTCCCTTCGCAGCCCGTCATCTCCTGTTCCCTGGCTCCCTTGGTGCCGTATAAAGAGGGAGGGAGGGAGGGAGGGAGGGAGGGAAGGAGAGAGGGAGATAATCCCTCGAAATGTCAAAAATGGTCCACACTCACACCTGCTCCAGCCGTGATGGGCCTGCTGAGGACGAAGGGAGGGAGGGGTAGGGAGGGAGAGAGGGAGAGAAAGGGGAGGGAGGGGGAGGGAGGGAGAGAAAGGGGAGGGAGGGGTAGGGAGGGAGAGAGGGAGAGAAAGGGGAGGGAGGGGGAGGGAGGGAGAGAGGGAAAGGGGAGGGAAGCAAAAAATGGAAGGAGAGAGGGAGTGAAAGGGGAGAGGGAGACAAAAGAGGGAAGGGGGAGGGAAGAGGGAGGGTGGGTGAAAAGGGGGAAGAGGAGTGAAAAGGAAGGGAGGGAAATAATGGAAGAAGAGAGGGAGGGAAAGAGGAGGGAAAAGGGGGGGGGAAATGGAAGGAGAAAGAGAGAGAAAGGAGTGAGAGGAAGAAAAGGGGGAAGGAGGAAAGGAGAGAGAGAGAGAGAGAGAGAGAGAGAGAGAGAGAGAGAGAGAGAGAGAGAGAGAAGGAGGAAATAAATACAACAGGTAGAAAGGAGAGAGGGAGGGAGGAAGGGAGGAAGGAAGGAAGGAAGTAAGGAGGGAAGGAAGGAGGGAGGTAGATGAAGAAAAAGGTGGAGTGAGGGAGATAAGAGTGAGGGAGGAGAGTAGAAGAAAAGGAAGAAAGGGAAGGAAACAGGGAGAGAGAGAGAGAATGGGGTGGGGTATGAAGTATTAGAAGGAAGGAAGAAGGGACAAGAGATGACGAGGAAGAAAGAAGGGAGGAAAGGAAAGAGAAGAAGGAAGAAATGAAGGAACGAAGGTAGTAGAGAGAGAGAGAGAGAGAGAGAGAGAGAGAGAGAGAGAGAGAGAGAGAGAGAGAGAGAGAGAGAGAGAGAGAGAGAAACATTAGTATGTAGAGGAGTAGGGAGAGAATTAAGGAGAGTGGCTGATATAACAGTGTATCATCATATTCTCTCTCTCTCTCTCTCTCTCTCCTTCTCTCTCCCTAAATCCTTTCATCGTTCTCTAATTCTCCTTCATTCCCTCCTAATCCTAATCCCTTCTTCCTTCCTTCCTTCAATTCTTCTTCCCTTTTTCTGTTCTTTCCCTCTTTCATTTCTTTTTCTTCTACGTCCCTCTTTCTCCCTCTTCCACCTTTCTTTTTTTCCATTCATCCTTCCACTCCTTTTTCCTTCCATCTTCATTTTTTTTCCCCATCTTTATCATTTCTCTCAAATCAGGATGGTATCATTTTCGACAAAGATCCCTACAACACTGGGTCATACTTAGGCTGTGTGTGTGTGTGTGTGTGTGTGTGTGTGTGTGTGTGTGTGTGTGTACAATTTTGCCACCAGGACTTTTAGAGGTGTCAAGCCCCCGTAGCCAAATTTAAAAATATCTCAGAAAGAGTAAAATGAGGACAGGTATGGCTTTGATATTTTAGTGCATGTTTAATGGGGTCTCATCCTTCATGCGATGTGTGGGGAGCGTAACCCCCCTATGATTATTAGGAGTCAGCCCCCCCTCCTAAAAATAAAAACGATCAGAAATAAAGTGAACCCATGGATTTCAGCCTAAAAGGTATACATATCACAGGATTGGCTATACAGTTTCCATGTTTACTCTGAATGCATTAAAAAAAAAAAATGCATGTCTTCTTTAGTGTGTTTTCCTCCCCTTATTTATCTATCTACTGTACGTGAATCAATGGATGTATGAAAGAAGGACTCTGCCTATCTCTTGCCAGACGCCTTAATCCCATACAGGGTGGCCACAAACAAATCGCCTCCACGTCGCCCTGTCCCCCACCAATTCACTGCCCTGCTCCCAACTCACACCCTCCTCTCTCATATACCTCTCCACTCCATCCTTCCATCTCATCCTTGGCCTCCCCCTCCCTCTCTCCCCCTCCACCTCACTCACATACACTCTCCTCGTCAGTCTCTCACTCTCCATCCTCTCCACATGGCCAAACCACCTCAACAGAATGAATCTCTTTGTATTTACTGTATATGTCTGTCTGTTTATCAGTGTCTGTTTGTGTGTCTGTCTCTGTGTGTTTATCTTTACTTAGCTGTCTGTCTGCTTGTCTGCCTAACCGTCCTTCAGTCCGTCTGTCTGTCTGCCTGTCTGTTTGCCTGTCTACCTGGCCCTTTGTGTCTGTCTCTGTCTGCCTCTCTGTGTCTGTCTGTCTGTCTCTCTTCCTTCCCTTTTTCATTAACGTCCAATTTAGTTTCCTTCCTTTTTCCTTCTCCCTCCCTCGCCTCCCAATCCTTCCTTTTCCACCCTATTCTCCCTTTTCCCTTCCTTCTCTCCCTTTCTCTCCCCTTTCCTCCAACCACACTCTTTTCTCCCTCTCTCTCCCTCCGATCCCCCCTCCCTTCTCTCTCTCTCTCTCTCGTCTACCAATCCCTCCCAGTTACACGAGCCTCCTTCTCTCTCTCTCTCTCTCTCTCTCTCTCTCTCCTACCAATTCCTCCCAGTTAACTCGACCCCCCCTTCTCTGTCTGTCTGTCTGTCTGTCTGTCTGTCTCTCTCTCGTCTACCAATTCCTCCCAGTTGCTCGACCCCCCTTCTCTCTCTCTCTCTCTCTCTCTCTGTCTCTCTGTCTGTCTGTCTGTCTGTCTGTCTGTCTGTCTGTCTCTCTCTCTCTCTGTCTCTCTCTCTCTCTCAAAGTTTTAATTAGGCCCCCAGTCCACATTTGTCTGTCCGCCTGATCGGGAGAGACAGGAGACTGTTTTTGTTATTGTTTTGTTGTTTTTGTTGATGTTTTTGTTGCTGTTGTTGTTGTTGTTGTTGTTGATGATGATGATGATGATGATGATGTTATTTTAGTGACTGACGGTAGCATTGTCGTTGTTGTTGTTGTTGTTTGTTTTTGTTGTTTTGTTGTTATTTGTTTGTTATTGTTGTTGTTGTTGTTGTTGTTGTTATCGATTCCTGGGATTTCTCGATAGCAGGCCGGATTTCCTACTGACGGGAGAGAGAGAGAGAGAGAGAGAGAGAGAATTATAGGTTGAGCCCGCAAACTTATTTCATCCAAAGAAAGTTGAAAAATACTGAGCCAAAATTAAGATCCGCTCATTTCGAGATGCCTGGACACCTTACTTTTAAAACACTGGAGGTCAGAGAGAGAGAGAGAGAGAGAGAGAGAGAGAGAGAGAGAGAGAGAGAAAGAGAGAGAGATGACGACCCGCTGTGTAAGTGAAGGTATGAAAGTACCGGGTAAGTTTTACATATGGGAGCTGGACAGAAAAAGGTGCCAGAGTGTGTAGTTAGACGGGTGCTGCGTGCCCTCCGTAATGAGACAGAAAAACAGCCACAGGGATCAGAATAGCAGAGGCCTGAGTATGAGAGAGAGAGAGAGAGAGAGAGAGAGAGAGAGAGAGAGAGAGAGAGAGAGAGAGAGAGAGAGAGAGAGAGAGTGTGAGAAAGTCATGTAGGGGGAGAGCAGCTGGTGAAATGAAAATCCATCTTCACTTTTTTTTTGAGTGTTGTACAAGGTGATCCCCCTCTACTATTTTCTATCGTATTACTGTGATGTACTATTCTCTATCATATTACTGTACTGTACTATTCTCTACCGTATTGTCGCACTGTACTATCGTCTATCGCACTGTCGCACCCTACTATTGTCTATCGTATTGTACCGTACCATTCACCATCCCACTATACTATTCCCTATGGTATTTAAAGCACCGTACCACAGTTCCATTCTAGGGTAATATCGTGCTATGGTGTTTATATTTAAGTCTCCTAATCATACTATCACACTGCGCTGTCTATAGCTGCCTTGTTTTCATCTGACGGAACCAGGTCATTCTCAAAATTTAAATACGTTGCATGGAATTCGATGAGGTAAGAATGAGTCTCCTTGGTTACTAGTCAAATTCACTCTCTGACTGCACTTGCGCATCAGCTTTGTCAGACGAAATCAAACCGACTTTTCAATACTGTGCTGTTGTCTGTAGTACTGTGCGTCTTTTCTCATTACATTTTACAGTTTCGTGCCATTACAAAATCTGCATCTCTACCTCATATACTACTTTCACCTTAACTTGGTCTATAATTTCGCCCTTTGGCATCTTATATCCAGTAGCTCAGTGGCAGACTAAGACAAAAATAAGCTACGACTGAGCATGCATTCCACAGAACTTCTTCGTGACTAGTATCACATCCTGATGTTAATCTCCTGTTCCAACACAGCACTAAATCTATAGCGATGTCAGTTTTTAGGCCTAGTTAAGGTGAACAGACCTCATCGGTGGTGGTAGCCAAGGCGGTAGAGAGGTGACCTGCAGTTCCATTTGACACGGGTTCGAATCCTGTCTGGAGCAGAGTATAGTTTATGACTCTGAATTTCTTTAATGTAGACTTTGCCGTTTTTCCGGAAGACCCATCGACATGTAAAAATATCCCCGCTAATACCAATCCACCAGACCTGCATGACATAGCCGTAGTATGTATTTAATATGCATGGCAGGTGTTTGCGGCTTAAGAGATGGCATGTGGAGGTGTGCAATGCATAGGATGACTACTGGGCCCCTGGTAAAGGGGTGTGAAGCCAGTGTCCAGAGTCCGTAAAAAAAGGGGGGGGAGGGGGGCAAAAGACAGTCTAATATATCACCACTTTCCACACTCCTCTGTTGGCTGATCTTCCTTAGCTGAGATGGGTTTATGCTTCTGTCTACAGGTAACTTTCTTTTCTCACTTCTTGTTCATTCTGCTGGGTAATAATCCTATGCTATGAGGGGCTTGGTATATGTCTGTCCATAGATGATATTCTCTTTATCATTTCTGGTTTCCTCTGCTAGCTAATATTTCTTAAGTAAATGAGGCTTGGTATATTTCTTTGTCCGTAAATAATATCCTTACCACGTCTTGTTCCCGCTGCTGGGTAATATTCCTAAGCTAAGAGAGGTTTAGAGTTTCTCAGATCAATGATTATTCTCTGTATACAACCCAATATTTTACTATCAACTACTACCACTGGTTAACATTAATAACTATTTTTCTTTTATTCTTAATATTAAACACTCTATAGGAATACAAAATAAAAAAGCCATTGCCCAACGATAAGCCTGAACCTTCCAAACAAAAAGATGTTATCTCTCTTTCACACACACACACGAATGGCTTTGGGTGTCCCTGACCAAGGACAATTCTCTTTATACAACCCAAAATTTTGTGGTGAGGAACTTCATGATGATTATGTTGAGTTAGTTAGTTTAGCTTTGTCCATCTATTATGGTAGAATGGACACGGGCAGATGAAGCCCATCAGGGAAATAAGCGGACAGGTTGGTTGATCCAATGAGAACTACTTGTTTAGGCTGCTGAACAGCTCTAAGTTTGTAGTTAGGCGTAACTGAGGATGCTGATCCTGTATCCTCTTTAGTGTTTCACAGGCGATCTTCTCGGCGTTCAGTTCGAGGGCTCTCGTGATGTCGTCGCAGGTGGGATGAGCAGTCTTGGGCTCGAGGTCGGTGGCGGGCTCGGTGGAGGGCGTAGGCAGGTCGAGGTTGGTGTCGTTGGAGGGAGGAAATCGTTTCTCTGCTTTCCTCTTCTTCCACGCCTTGTTCTTCTTTGCCTCGGTTGGTGGCGGCAAAGAGGAGGAATCACCTGTCTTCATGGAGATGTCTCCGTCCAAGGCAGCAGCATCTTGGGTGACTCGAGGGTCAGGGGTGGACTCCCGTCCCTCCTCGGCTGCCGTTGGTGTTGAGTGGATCTCGGTGGTGGTCATATGCAAGGTCCATGTTCGAAGCCGGGTCGTCAGGTGTGATGGCAGTCGCTCTGTTAAGGGCAGTATCCAATTGCAGCCGTATCCACGGTGTCGTGCGGGATTGGACAGGCTGCAGTGGCCGGGGCCGGCGCTCCTGACGAGTGGCGAGACAGGCATCGCGGGCGAAGCTCTCAGGAATGGCAAGGCGAGGCAGCCCATTCTCCTCAAAGATTTGAGGGAGGAGATTTTTTCTTTTTATGTGTCCGACTCTGGCCATAGGCTTCACAGCCTGCTACCAAGGCCCAGTAGTCCTCCCACATACCATACACCTCTACATGTCACCACTTCGGCGCTAACACCCACCGTCCATACTGAATACATGCTAGGGCTGTCTCATACAGGACTGGTGTATTGGTATTAGCGGGGGTATTTTACGACATGTCGGCGAATGCGCAGAGCCGCCCGGTCATGACCATAGAAAGCCTTCGCCGTCGCGATGCACATCGCAACGATGGTGTCCATCTCCCCAGAGCATCTAGGACCCTTAGACCGATGTCCTCTGGCTGTGTGACGTCACTGTGCATACGCAGAGCCCTGCACAGCAACACCCCCCGGCCCAGAGACATCCCTGGCCTCAGGACCCTTAGGAGACTGTGAAAGACAACTCCACCGTCTGACCCTCGCCAGGAGAGCGCTGGAGGTGCCGTGTGTTGGGAGCAACGATCGCTCGGGTGCGCACGAATACATCAGCAATAGTGTTCTGGTGCGTGATGATACTGGACGCAGCCTTCACGTTAAACCAACACACAGTCCCTCTGATCTAGGCTCCCGGCGGCTCGGATCTGCTCCCCTCAACGAATCGCAGGCAGATGATGTCCTTGCTATTCAAGTCTACGGGTTCCGCTAGCCACGTTTCACTAGCTCTGATGTTCCAACCATGAAGTCTACGGGTTCCGCTGCCCACGTTTCACTAGCTCTGCCGTGGTGTTCTTGGCACGACTGCTGGACCGGAACTGCCCTGATTATGATGATATTTAGTTTGTTTTATTCTTTAATACTGAACACAATTTAGCAATACACAGTAAATAAAAAAAAAAAGCCATTGCCTAAAGTCAAACTTGAACCGTCCAAAACAAAAAGATATTCTCTCTCTCTCTCTCTCTCACTATAGACTGACAGACACAGATATAGATAGACAGACACACTGCTAATCAGACTGGTAAAAGATGATTCTCTTACTCGTGAAGCGTCAGTGAGGAGAGAGACGGACATGCCCGAAAGTGTGAATTAGACGTAATAAAAAGAATAGACGAATTTTTGTCCTTTACACTGACTGGTAAATTGTTGGCTTTCCTGATGGAGACCGAAATAATCAGTGTTGTGACCTTTTACTCTTGTCGGTTATGATGTTTATCGGCTGAAAATACGTATACAGCCATGTACTTAAATCAGGGTTGACAGTTGATGTCTATGGAACAGTTTCTTCTTCCGACAGTCGAATTTCTTATACTGGCGTCCCCTGTATTAAACCTAGTGCCTCGCCTGACATACTTAGTTGATGAGAGCAAGTGTGCAGTGTAGAGAAAAACTGTGCACTTCCAGCCAGAGGGATTCTATCGGGAGAGATGGTTCACTTTTTGTACATGTGTAATAGTGTTTCGTCTCTCAAAGTTGTCGTAATTAAGGTAGACAGGTGCCATACACGGGTTCCTGACTCCCCTGGCTCTTTGATATACTGATAACCTCTATATTGATACGTGTGCCTCCCCTGACAGTCCCCAGGTAACGAGTACAGGTGTGAATGTAAAGGTATCATACATTTGCAGTCGACGGTGTTCTGCTGGTCGAGGTATTCTGTTGATTAGTGTAAAAATGATATGAATAATTACCTGGGTTTAGCTACTGGTACCTTTAGTCTTTAGTGCTGGGTAGTGATTGGCAGGTTGGGTTTGTCAGTGTTAGGTTCTTAGATTAGCTTTTATTTTTGATCATAAATTAGTTAGTGGTATCATAAAGAAAAATATAAAAATGATTAAAAGTATATAAAACAACAGGAAAAGTAAGTAACAATAAAAATTGGATTAATGGCCTGGAACTTGGGGCGGTGGTTGATAGCAAAAGAAAAAAAAAAGAAAAAGAAAGAAAAAGAAAAAGAAAAAATAAAACTCTGGCTCTACTTACCTGTAATCTGCCTCACCTTTCTCTCTCTCTTTCCCTCTCTCTCTCTCTCTCTCTCTCTCTCTCTCTCTCTCTCTCTCTCTCTCACCCTTCTTTTCTCCACCTTATTTCTTTTCCCTAGCTAATTTCTTTTTTCTTGTTTTCTTAAAAGGGGCCAATTTCAGCCCAATTTCATCGCCCCTCTCGGTAGCCGCGTCTTGGCATTTCACTCGCCCTTCATCAATATCCCACAAGGTGCTTACGCCTCAGTATCTTTGCTTCGAACCCCAGTATCTTTAAGTTTGTGACATTTTTCTGGCCTGTTCTTTTTTGTGTGTGTATAAAGTTTAGGAGATTTCTCGGTACATACGGGGAAGAAAATTCGTCTGTCTGTTTACCTGTCTATCTACCTGTCAGTGTATCTATCTAGTTATCTATCAGAGTATCTATCTATCTACCTATTTATTTATCTATCTATCTATGTGTATCAGTGTATATATCTACCAATGTCTCCATCCTTCCACCCATCTCCCTCCCTCTGTACAAGTATAATTTTTTATATATTTTTCTGTTTGGCTATATACCTGTCCCTCTAGCCATCTATTTTTCTACCTATATTTGTCTATCTATCCATTCTTCCATCTACTCACCTACTTGCGTATCTAGCAGTCTATCTATCAATCTATCCACCTACCTAACTATATCTATCTATCTATCCATTCCTCCATCTACTCACCCACCTACGTATCTAACAGTCTATCTTTCTATCTAGCTATCTATCTATCTATCTGCTCATTTATTGCCTGACGTCGCAGCCAGTGAGGGGCAGCCTGTTGGAAAAGACCTAAATCCCTCACAACACGGAGACCTAATTCTTCCCCAAAATTCTTACCACTTTCAGACGATTTTGTTCAGCTCAGGATAAATCTTTCCAACTGGAGGGGTTAGCTACAGGCTTCATTAACCCCTTCAGCACCAAGCTTCTCTCCTCAGCTGAATAAAATCGTCTGGGAGCAGCGGAAATCATATCAATATAATGTCCTCTTGAGCTCATATTAAGGGGTGTATTGTAGGTGACTTTTGGAGGCTTCGTATTTTTTCTTCCTTAGCGATTTATTCTGCGCATTACACCGACAACTCAGTGTAGTGCTACCTTCCACTGACTCTGCACTGACTGACAAACTAAATGATTAAAGCAGCCCAGGAAATCATTTACTACGCTGGGTGGTAACCATAAAATTAAATGACATCTGGTAGACTAAAGAAATAAGGCGTTCTCAACCGGACTGGCTTCTCACGGGTTTACCTCAGGATCATTGTGGTTAAATGTTGATATAATGCCACTCAGGGTAGGGGGAGGCTGGTCACTCTAGCCTTAAATATCAGGACCAAGGAGCCTGTCCCTGTCTCCCAGCCTCCTGATGGTCAAAAAAAGGATTAGATGATGAGTCGACGAATAATATCTCACTGTCGCCTTGCATGTTATTCTTACAAACCATATCGATATTTAGGCGACGCAAATAATACAAGAGATGTTTATGTTTTATGAATGCAGAAATATAGCCATAAGGAAGACCGCTACGAAGCCTCTAGACGTAATAAACAGCTTTGGAGATTTCGCTACACTTCCTCATTAGCGATTTATTACGCTGATTGCACCTTAACGCACCTGTGTGTTATGTATGTCGTTTGATCTACCTCACTACATCTTTAGGTGGGAAAGAGGTCTGGATGATGATGACGATGATGATGATGATGATGATGATGATGAAGATGATAATGGTGATGATGCTGGTGGTGATAATGGTGGTGGTGGTGGTGGTGGTGGTGGTGGTGGTGGTGGTGGTGATGATGAAGACGATGATGATGATGATGATGATGGTGGTGGTGGTGGTGGTGGTGATGATGATGATGATGACGATGGTGATGATGATGATGATGATGATGGTGGTGGTGGTGATGGTGGTGGCGATGATGATGATGAAGATGATGATGATGATGATGATGATGATGATATATTGATAACCAGATCGTTTAAATTACCAGTATACAGGGAGATATTCGGTGCCTTAGAGGGTCGCCTTCACGTGGTAGCACCGATAGTTAATAACCAGGCGGCTCCACTGCCTGGTTATACAGTCCCTCACCTACTTCCCTATCCCGCGAAAGGATGTTGGCGGAATGCAGGAAGAGGGCAAGCTAATCCTGCAGTCCACTGGGTTCATGTACACACACACACACACACACACACACACACACACACACACACACACACACACACACACACACACACACACACACACACACATTTTATTTCGCCTTTACAGTTCTTTTCCTCTTTACCATAATCTTCCCAAAGTTTCTTCCCCCTTCTCTCTCTCTCTCTCTCTCTCTCTCTCTCTCTCTCTCTCTCTCTCTCTCTCTCTCAAACTTTTTTTTTTTTTACTCATTCCATTCATCCGCCTGTTCCTTCCTTTCTTTTTTCGTTTTTTCCATTCCGTCTCTCTCTCTCTCTCTCTCTCTCTCTCTCTCTTTCTCTCTGCATCTGTCAGTATCGATCTTGGCTGTCTCACTTCTTCCTTCCTGATGTCTGAATCTCTCTCTCTCTCTCTCTCTCTCTCTCTCTTTTCCTTAATGTTTTTCCTCTCTTTACATCAGTTCTCCTTACCCCTCTCTTCTTCTTGCTTCCTTCCAATCTACCTCCCCTCCCCTCTCTCTCTCTCTCTCTCACTCACTCACTCACTCTCTCTAATGTCCAATCTTTCCTTCCTCTCTACCTATATATCTTCCTACCTACCTACCTTTTTCTTTCTCATTACTTCCTTCTCCCTACGACTCCCTACATCCCCCCCTCAATCTTCCTACCTACCTACCCACTACCTACTTACCTGCCTACCTACCTACCTATATACATACTCTACATAACCTCTTCCCTTCCTTACCCCTACCTCTCCCTACCTACCTACCTGCATACATACATCTCTCTTTACCCTCTTTCTGCCTCTACCTACTTACATACCTACCTACTTACCTACCAACCTACTTACCTGTCTCCATCAATCCCTTCCTCCCTCCCTCTCTCCCTACTTACCTACCTACCTACCTACATGTCTCCGTCAATCCCTCCCTCCCTCCCTCTCTCCCTACTTACCTACCTACCTACCTACCTCTGCCTCTCCCTGCCTGCCTGCCTGCCTGCCTGCCTGCTTCCTGTAGAGCCAGTCAGAGCTCCATAAATTACGCACGCCCTTTTAAATATCACAGACAGGCAGGCAGCTGGGTTGGTACATAGGGAGGTAGGTAGGGTGGTAGGCAGGGTGGTAGGCAGGGTGGTAGGGAGGTAGGTAGGGAGGTAGGGTGGTAGGGAGGTAGGTAGGGTGGTAGGGAGGTAGGGTGGTAGGGAGGTAGGTAGGGTGGTAGGGCGGAAAGTATGATGATAGGTAGGTAGGTAAGTTGGTAGGAAGGTAGGTAGGGTGACAGGAAGGTAGGTGGGTAGGTAAGGAGTGGGTGGAAGGCTCAGTATATAGGTAGAGAAAGGACCATATCGGAAGGTAGTTAAATGTAGCAGTAGGAATGTATGCTTGCTTTTATATATGTATGTGTGTATCCATGTATGTATGTATGCATCCGGTAAAAGCTATGACCGTGCATACCGGCGATTCACGGGACCCTCGGAGCCCCCCCCTCCCCCCATGGGTGAATTTTGGGGGATTGTACCTTCATCAACACCTGAACCACGTGTACCCTAATTACCGTGAACAATATCGCTGAACAGGTGAAAAAAAACAACTATCCTACTACCACTATAACCACTGCCACCATCACCACTACTAATATAATCGCCCCGTCTGTCACCACTACCACTATCATCACCACAAGAATCATCACAACCATTGCCATCACTAAAAAATCATCACTACCAGTATCATCACTACAAAAATCATCACTACCACTATCATCACTACAAGAATCATCACAACCACTATCATCACTACAAAAATCATCACAACCACTGCCATCACTACAAAAATCATCACAACCAGCATCATCACAAAAAATATCATCACAATCACCACCAACAACTCTTATCAATATGTTCCTCAGTTTTCCTTTCCTCCTGTATTTTTCTGCCCTTCTTATATGGTGTTATTCTTTTCATCCAACCCACGGACAACACACTCTTACCTACATCACTCACCCACGCACCCACACACCACCCACACCACCCTCCCAACTCCACACAGAACCCACCCACACACCACCCTCCCGCCTAAACCTACCTACCGCCTACGACACCCACATCAGTAGTTCTTGTCATGTTCCTATACTCTTTTTACTTTAACTTGGCCTAAAATTGACCTCTCTCCATCTTGAATGCTGAACTCTGACATTAGCATATGGTGCTGGTCACAAAGAAGTGCTATGGAAAGGATGTAGAGCCGTAGCATCATCTTTTCCTGCCACTGAGCCACGTGACAAGCAAAAAGGACGAAAATCTAGGCCAAGGTAAGGTAAAAAGGGCATAGTAAACTTAGGATATGGTTCTCTTTTGCCTAACAGCTGGTCGGGGTGGAGGTCTACCCTTGTGCAAAATTTCGTCTTTTTGCATAACTCTAGGGGCACACACACACACACACACACACACACACACACACACACACACACACACACACACACACACACACACACACACACACACACACACACACACACACACACACACTTCTTACATACCGATGTAAGATGTACGTATGCATGTGTGTATAAGAAGGGAGGTAGGAAGGTAGTTAGAGAGAGGAGCAAAGGTAGGAAGGATGAGAAAAGGATAGATAGATAGATAGAAAGATAGGTATATACGCAAATAAACAGACTGACATACAGGCAGGCAGATTGATAGATCGGTAGATAGACATAGGTAGATAGATAAATATTTGGACTGATAGAATGACGGGTAGATGGATAGACAGGTAGATAGATAAATACACAGCTGGGTATTTCAGGTGGTAGTGTGCTGCTGTTTGTAAGACTTCGAGATCGAGCCCCAGCTGAAGAGGTCCGGAATGTGGTAGACCTAAACATAGACCAAGTTAGGATCTAGAGGGGTTAGGTCTCACGGTCGTATTCAAGGTGGCATATCGTAGCACCCCTTTCCTTAGCGATTTATTCCGCCAAAACTCCCTTAACATTCTATCATATCCCATTTCTATCGCTTCCCTGTTGTCAGTTTGCACACTAGAGGAAGTTGAGGTATAAAGTGAAAAATAAGTCGCATAGGAAGAGGTGTTACGAAATCTCAGGAGGCACTTAAAATTCGTACATCAGGGTCAAAAATTATAATGTCAGACAAAGGAGCATCTTCCTATGGTTTCGTGAATTTACTGATGAAAAAGTCGAGCTCGAAAAACGCAGTAGGCCTGTTAAAAATCAGAATATGATTCCCTATACCCTGTTCATTTTAACTTGGCGAGAACTGGCACCTCTCTCATCTTGAACGCTGAGTTGTAGCAAGAGATTAGCACTAGATCATGCTGCTAGTCACGAAGAAGTGCTGTGGAGAGGATGCTGAGCCGGAGTTTCAACTGCAACAGAACTAGGAAAAATAAGCTGCACGAAGGACGAAAATCTCCGCCTGTTTAAAGTGAACGTACTATAGTTTTACATCATCTTCTGACGAAATTGGAAAGATAATTGAATTCCTGAGTGTACCACGTAGGAGTGTTGCCTAATGTGTTACCGATGCGTGGCAGGAGAGCTAGGCCACAGGGAACGGACTATGGAGGCTATTCTCAGAGCCTGACAGGTGAGAAAGGTAAAAAGAAAGACAGGTAAATTAAACAGGTAGGTTGGTAGATTGGTTTGTTGATAGGGAGGTAGGTATGTAGGTATATACAGGTAGGCAGATAGACAGATAGATAGATATATAGACAGATAGATGGACAGATAGATAGATAGATAGATAGATAGACAGACAGATAGATAGATAGATAGACAGTTGGACAGATAGATCGACAGGCAGGTAGGTAGGTAGGTAGGTAGATAGGAAGTTCAGTTGGTAAACTTGCAGTTAGGTAAGTGGACAGGTAGGTAGGCAGGCAAGCAGATGGGAAGACAAGTTGGTAAATAAGCTACTCAGGTGAGTAGGTAGGTAGGTAGGTATATGGGTAAGTAGGAGGGGAAGTACACAGTATGGATTGTAGGAAGAGAGGTGGAGAGGGAAGGAAGGAGGGAAGAAGAGAAGGAGGTAGAAACAAATAAAAGGTAAATGAGAGTAGGAAGGAAAAGAGGAAGAAATGGAGAGGAAAAACAGGCAGAGAGAGAGAGAGAGAGAGAGAGAGAGAGAGAGAGAGTAATTGAAGGAGAAAGCACAGAACAAAGAAAAGAAGGGAAAGTAAAGGAGAGAGGAAGAAAGGAATGAACGAACGAAGAGAATAGGGAGAAAGGTAGGAAGGAAAGGAAGGAGGGATATGGAGGAATGGAAGCAAGAAATGGGAGAGAGAAGGAGGGAAGAAAGAGGAAAAAACAGGCGAGGGAGGGGGAGAGAAGGAGGAAAGGAGGAAAGGAAGGAAACGGTGATGAAAGGAAGGAGGGAATGAGAAGGCGGAAGTTTACCACAGCTTGATAGGAGGGAGAGAGAGTGAGGCTGGGTAGGGATAGACAGACTGATAGATAAATGAATAGATACAGATTCTAGTAGATCGATAGATGCACCGACGGACACTGAAACAGAGAAACACCCAGATACATAAATAAATAAAGTATCTATCTATCTATTTATCTATCTATATAAATTGATAGATAGATATAGATAGAAAGATGGATAAAAAGATAGATGGACAGATAAAAAGACAGCCAGCCAGTGACAGATAGAAAGGTAAACACACACAGACATTATCCATAAAGACAGGTAAATAGATAGGTAGATAGACGGATAGACAGAAGGACAGACAGCTTGATAGAGACGGGTAGACTGATGAACAAAGATAGACAGATATATAGACAGACAAACAGACAGACACATGGACAGACAGACATGGAAAGATATAAAGCGAAGTTTGGCAGGTAAATAAAAGACAAATGCATAGCGAACCAGACTTTGATATTATGACAGGTTAATATTATTTTTTAACACAAAATGAACAGAGGAGGGGGAAAAAAAAACTTCCATACGCCAGATTACAAGTGTCCTCCATGCATTAAAAAAATCAGTAAAAGGTGGACATTAACTCCTGTAAGTTGATATTTATTTGGGAAACTAATCTGGGGAAGCAAATTTCATAGAGAAGCAGCTCTGGGAATAAAAGAATTCTGACGGGCAGAAGTTCTGTGATATGGCAGCGTGACAGTCCAGGCATGGGAGCTACCAGATGCCCGTGTAGCAAGAGGTAAACCGTGGAGAGGTGGCACAATGGATGCAACTTCGTCTGAGCATTTGCCATGAAAATATTAGTAAAATAATTCAAGAGAGGGATCATTTCGTCTTACTTGAAGGCTAGGTACTTCGTTCGTATGCGCTGGGTTATTAATAATTCTTACAGCTTTGTTCTGAACTTTGTCCAGTTGTTTTAGTGCAGCCTCTCCACAACCACTCCATAAGGGTGGGCAATATTCGAGCTGAGAGCAGAAATCACTCATGTAAATTATAGCTACCTGCTCGCCAATGAAGAAGTTACGGATTCTGTACAATAATCCAAGTTTCTCTGGGGCGGTGCTAGCAAGTGATCAGCCGTAAGAGGTCCAGCTGAGGGTACTGTTAAGCGGAACACCGAGAACTCCAGTACTTTTAGAGACGGAATATTGGCTGCATTAAAGGTAATATAGGAATCAGGCACTATCTGTCTATTTGCAAACTGGATACATTTTGTTTTCCCAGCATTAAATGAGCTAATGTTATTTTGTTCCTGTTCAGTGATGGACAAAATGATACACAATAGATAGACAAAGCAATAGATAAATCCACTGAATCCCAGGGCTGTTACGGGTGGGGTGTATCTGGAAGGGCTTTTAGCGTACCGCCCTCCACCTATGGGCTCATAATCGCGAAGCTTATGGGTCCGACAGGTTCCCTCCTTCATTATGCTTTGAAAATGCCTCGTTCTTTCCACCGTGATAGACCTGGGTTCTCTGTGGAAAATAGATGAAGACACTGATAAAAGGAGAGAGAGAGAGAGAGAGAGAGAGAGAGAGGTAAAAGATGTTAAGCAAGAAAAAGATGGGCAAGAAAATCCATCAGCCAAAGTCCAAACATCGCCCAAACAAATACAATACCTTTAAAGATAATAAAACTCCCAGACAAAAGACCCAGTGAAAGAAGATTCCCAGAGAGAGAGAGAGAGAGAGAGAGAGAAAAGAATGACGATGGAGTAAGGGAAAAGAAAAAAAAAAGAATGAAAGTACCAAAGGATGTGTGTGTGTGTGTGTGTGTGTGTGTGTGTGTGTGTGTGTGTGTGTGTGTGTGAGAGAGAGAGAGAGAGAGAGAGAGAGAGAGAGAGGAGAGAAAATGGACAAGACACACAAACACAAAAAGGTCCTCCCAAAACAAAGTTAATTCCATAAAAAACAAAAATTCCAGAAACAAATAAAAAACAAACAAACGATTCTCTCTCTCTAAAAAAAAAAACAATCATCCTCAAAACAATACCCATAAAACAAACACATTATAGATCCAGAAAACAAAAGGCCTTCCAAAAACAAAGACAATAGATTCTCAAACAAAACACCTAAAACAAAGAAAATATAGATCCTTAAAACAAGACACCTAAAACAAAGAAAATATTGACCCTTAAAACAAAAGATCTTCCCCAAACAATCTATCAGCCCAGACCTTAAAAACAAAGAAAATAGAGTAAAGAAAATAAATCCAACACATCGAAGGTGCTAAAAAAAAAAAAAATCCCAGAGAGAGAGAGAGAGAGAGAGAGAGAGAGAGAGAGAGAGAGAGAGAGAGAGAGAGAGAGAGAGAGAGAGAGGAATGATGATGGAATAAGGGAAAATAAAAAAAGGAAGAGAAAGAAGGAAAGGATGAGAGAGAGAGAGAGAGAGAGAGAGAGAGAGAGAGAGAGAGAGAGAGAGAGAGAGAGAGTGTATCTGGCCTCGGTCCAAGACGTCTCATTCGGCTATCCTGACCATCTCGCCTCCTCCTCCCTCCCCCCCAAACTCTCTCACTAAATAACAGGCCAATCTTGTTTATTTCCGGCCCAGAGGAGTATTCGGCCGTAGGGTAATATTTCGGACGTGTGTTGGGGCGTGTGTGGTGCTCGTGTGTATGGAGATTGGTTGGTTGCCGAATAGTGATTAAGGCGAAGATGTAAGATTAAAATTTGGGCGTAATTTGGAAGTTTTCGGGCGTAGGGTAATATTTCGGGCGTTTTTTCGGGCGTAGGGTAATATTTCGGGCGTATTTTCGGGCGTAGGGTAATATTTCGGGCGTATTTTCGGGCGTAGGGTAATATTTCGGGCGTAGGGTAATATTTCGGACGTTTTCGGGCGTAGGGTAATATTTCGGTAGCGTATTTTCCGGCATAGGGTAATATTTCGGGCGTATTTTCGGGCGTAGGGTAATATTTCGGGCGTATTTTCAGGCGTAAGGTAATATTTCGGAAGTTTTCGGGCGTAGGGTAATATTTCGGTCGTATTTCGGGCGTAGGGTAATATTTCGGTCGTATTTTCGGGCGTAGGGTAATAATTTGGCCGTAAAATGGGGCTTAGGGTCGTATTTCGGTCGTATTTTCGGGCGTAGGGTCGTATTTCGGTCGTATTTTCGGGCGTATAGGCTTTGGTTAATACTCTGCTCTTAACATCTCGACACGATGCGATTTAGCCCAGTCAACACCCTTCGTACGGAAGAGGTTAATTAAAACTATCTCTACTGATCTCTACTGAATGGGTTAATTAAAACTATCTCTAATCTCTACTGTTAAAACTATCTCTAATCTCTACTGTTAAAACTATCTCTAATCTCAACTGTTAAAACTATCTCTAATCTCTACTGTTAAAACTATCTCTAATCTCTACTGTTAAAACTATCTCTAATCTCAACTGTTAAAACTATCTCTGATCTCAACTGTTAAAACTATCTCTAATCTCTACTGTTAAAACTATCTTTAATCTCTACTGTTAAAACTATCTCTAATCTCTACTGTTAAAACTATCTCTAAATCTCTATTGTTAAAACTATCTCTAATCTCTACTGTTAAAACTATCTCTAAATCTCCATTGTTAAAACTATCTCTAATCTCCACTGTTAAAACTAATCTCTAATCTCTACTGTTAAAACTATCTCTAATCTCGCCATTTTGATTTAGTCCCTCTTGATTTTTGGGAGATCAGCACCATCCACTCATCTATTGTTTCATTAGGTGCTTAGGGGCCCGAGGCTAGGCTATACAATGCAGATATAATGTAGAAGTCGAGGGGCGCCAGTCACTCTTCCTTGAGCAGCAGTACGTGAGCAATGAACCCCGACTAATCCTTCGCAGCACCTCCTCGTAAGCGGTTTATTTTGCACATTACGCCTTGTTATTTTATCGTTTTAATACCAACATAGTTTGCACCTGTAACATGAAAAGGATAGTGAAGTGTAATATACAGAATAAATCGCTACAGAAGAGTTGCTACGAGGCTTCCTATGCGACTAATAATACAACTGTTTCCGGAAGGACCACATCCGGTTTGAGCACCATTTTCGGACGTACACAGCATTTACATACATAATTTTGGACGCAACAACATTTACATACACCATTTTCAGACGTACACAGCATTTACATACACTATATTGGACGTACACAGCATTTGCGTACATCATTTTTGGACGTGCACAGCATTTACATACACCATTTTTGGACGTACACAGTATTTACGTACATAATTTTGGACGTACACAGCATTTACGTACACAATATTTTGAACGTACACAGCATTTACATACACCATTTTTGGACATACACAGGATTTACGAACACCATTTTCAGACGTACAGAGTATTTACATACGCCATTTTAGACGTACACAGCATTAACATACACAATTTGAGACGTACACAGCATTTACATACACCATTTTAGACGTACGCAGCATTTACATACACCATTTTAGACGTACACAGCATTTACATACACCATTTTAGACGTACACAGCATTTACATACACCATTTTAGACGTACACAGCATTTACATACACAGTTTGAGACGTACACAGCATTTACATACACTGTTTTGGACGTACACAGCATTTACATACACCATTTTCAGACGTACACAGCATTTACATACACCATTTTTGGACGTATACAGCATTTACGTACATAATTTTGGACGTACACAGCATTTACAGTCACCATTTTCAGACGTACACAGCATTTACATAAACCATTTTAGACGTACACAGCATTTACACACACCATTTTCAGACGTACACAGCATTTACATACATAGCATTGGACGTACACAGCATTTACATACACCATATTAGACGTACACAGCATTTACGTACACAATTTTGGACGTACACAGCATTTACATACACCATTTTTTGGACGTACACAGCATTTACATACACCATTTTCGGGCGTACACAGAATTTAGGCACATTCATTTCTTTTTATTTATTTTTTTTTTTTGCATATCAGTAGTGGGTATATAGATAAAAATATCGGCCGTATATACAACATTAATAGCACTTTCGGCCGTACAAGGAACCTAATTTCCGGACGTGAGAATTTAATGTACGTAGAATAAATATTTTTCGTAAGCATTTTCTTTCTTTCGGACGTACGCAACATTTAAGATCATTTTCGGCCGTACGATAATATTTTTCGGCCGTGGCATTGGACGTCCGGCATCGTTACGGCCAATCCAGCATCATTACGGCCGAAGTAATTTATAGCCGACTTATAGCAATTACTCCGAACGTATAATCGGCCGTGAAATCGGACGTGAAGCGATAAAACCTGGCAAGTTAGGGCGGCCACCAACTCTGTGTTTTATTGGGCGTGATTGTTGGGCGTATCTTGGGCGTGGCGAAGTTTTGGGCGTGCTGGGCTGAAGTGTGGGCGGGACGAAATGTAAATGTTCAATATGATGATGATGATGATACTACTACTACTACTGCTGCTACTACTACTACTACTACTACTACTACTACTACTACTTCTACTGCTACTACTACTACTACTGCTACTACCACTACTACTAAAGTAATCAAATGACTAAATAATACGATAAATAACAAGATAACGATGAAAATAATAAAAAAAATATGATGGTACTGCAGTGTTGATACTAAATAAAAAAAAATGCCAAAAAGAAGCAATAACAAGAACAAGAACATCAACATAATAATAATAATAATAATAATAATAATAATAATAATAATAATAATAATAATAATACCAGATCAACAACAAAACAAAAACAACAACAATGCTTCCGTAAACATGGCTCTTGTGCTGATGGTATCTCTCTCTCTCTCTCTCTCTCTCTCATTTCACTTTCCTCTATGCATCCATTCATTCTTCCTCTCCTTCTCCATTAGCTCCTTCCCTCTCTCTCTTCCTTCTCTTCTTTCCTTCCTTTCTTCTCTCCTTCCTCTCTCTCTTCCATTCCTCCCTCACCCTATTTTTTCTTACTTCCTTCACTCTCTCCCTTCTACACTCCTTCCTTCTTCCTTCAGTCTCTTCCTTTCCTTCTTCTACTCCCTCCTTCTTTCTTCTTTCCTTCCTTCTACTTATCTTCCTTCCTTCTTTCCTTTCTTACTTCTCCCTTCTTCCCTTCTTCACTTTTCGCCTTCCCTCCTTCCTTCACCCTTCCTCCCTCCCATCTTTTACCTTTCCTTCCCTCCCTCCCTTCCATCATCCTTTCTTCCACCTTACCTCTTCCCTTCCTCAATTCTCTCTCTTTCCATCCTTACTCTCATCTCTCTCTCTTTTCCCATTTTCTTCCTTCGTTGCATAATTCCAACCCACGTATGATCCTTCCTTCCTTCATTTAATATTCTTTCCTTCCCTCCTTCCTTCCTTCCTTCATTTCCTCACCTCTCTGTTCTTCAAATCTTTCCTCCTTTTTTTCCCTCCCTTATCTCCTACCTACTTCTCTTCTTCCTTTCATTTCTTCCTCATTTTCCTCCTTCCTACCTTCCTCTTTCCTTCATTCCTCCCTCCTGTCAAAACTGCCTTCACTTTTTCTCCCATCCTTCCTTCCCCCCCTCCCCCACCCTCTTTATCTTCCTTTCTTCATCTTCCTCCCTCCTTCCCTTCTCTCCCCCTACCTGTCCCTCCTCTCTCCCTCCCTCTCTCCCTTCCTCTTTCCTCCTACCTTCCCTCCCTCCCACCCTCCCTCTCTTTAACATCTATGGGAAGAGAAGATAAAGTCGATCTTTCCTACTCTCACTGAAGCACCTTTTAGAGAGAGAGAGAGAGAGAGAGAGAGAGAGAGAGAGAGAGATTGTTTCCTCTCGTTTACTCTTTCCTTCCTTTTCTTTTATCAGACCTCTCATCCTCTTCTCTCTCCCTCTCTCCTCCCCCCCCTCTCTCTCTCTCTCTCTCTCTTACACACACACTTCCTATCTATTTATCAATCTGCCTTCCTTTTAAACTTCCCGCTCCTCCCCCCTCCCCCTCTTCCCCCATCAATTTCTCTCTCTCTCTCTCTCTCTCTCTCTCTCTCCATATTTGACTAGTTTGCATTTCAATTCCCTCCCTATCCTTCCTCCATCCTTCCCTCCTCATTTCCATCTCTCTCCTTCCCTCCTTCATTCTTCCTCCTTCCCAGTCCCTTCACTTCATTACTTTTTCCTTGCTTTCTTCCCTTCCTTCCTTCCTTCCTTCCTTTCCTTCCCTCCTTTCTCTCCTTCCTTCCTTTCCCTCCCTTCATCCTTCCCTCCTTCCTTCCTTTCCCTCCCTTCATCCTTCCCTCCTTTCTTCTTTTCGTTTCTTTCATCCTTCCCTCCTTCCTTCCTTTCCTTTCTTTCATCCTTCCTTCCTTTTTTTCCTTCCCTCTTTCCTTCCTTCCTTCCTTTCCTTCCCTCCTTCCTCTTTCCTTCCTTCCTTCCTTTCCTTCCCTCCTTCCTCGTTCCTTTATTCCTTCCTTTCCTTCCCTCCTTCCTCGTTCCTTCATTCCTTCCTGCCTCTCCATCTTTTCATCTTTCCCTCCTTCCTTCCTGTTTTTCCTCCCCTCCTCCTTCATTTCTTTCTTCCATTCTCCTCCCTCCCTCCTTCCATTCCCTCTTCCATCTTTCCTTCCTTCTCCGTTGCCTCTCACCTTCCTTCATTCCTTCCTCCTACATCCTTCCTCCTCCTCTTCTGTTTCCTTAGCACTACCATTCCTTCCCTCCCTCCTACTTGTCATCCATCTAGGTCTCCTCTCCCTCCATTTCCCTCCTCTTCCTTCTCTCCCTCCTTCCGTCCCTCCTTCATTCCTTCCCTCCCTCCTTCCCCTTCTTCTTCCTTTCCATTCTCAAGGCTCATTGACTGAAGAAAGATGAATGGATGTGTAGCTCAAGGAGAGAGAGAGAGAGAGAGAGAGAGAGAGAGAGAGAGAGAGAGAGAGAGAGAGAGAGAGAGAGAGAGAGAGAGAAGCTCCGTAACACCTTTTCCTAAGCGATTTATTTTGCATATTAAACCTTAGCATTCTAGAGAGAGAGAGAGAGAGAGAGAGAGAGAGAGAGAGAGAGAGAGAGAGGAAGAGAGAAACAAATTGATACTGTCTATATAGTAAAGATAGATAGATAGAGGTAGATAGACAGGCAGACAGATAGATAGATACACAGATAGATATACAGACAGATAGATAGACATAAAAAAAGCAGACAGATAAAAGATAAAGGTGATAAAGGTAGGAAGGATGTAATTAGACAGACAGGTGTACGAAGGCATACACAAACAAGAGACTAACAGGGAGAGGGAGAACCAAACAACCATACAGACAGACAAATAAACAGGCAGACACTCAGACATACACAAAAAAAAAATATCTATAATTCTCTCAACGTTATGATTTTTTTTTTTGTGTATTTCCTCCTGTATAATTCTCTCTCTCTCTCTCTCTCTCTCTCTCTCTCTCTCTCTCTCTCTCTCTCTCTCTCTCTCTCTCTCTCTCTTTTCTTAAACTTGGCCAAAAATTTCCATCTCCATTATTTCTGCTTATTTTTCTTACGATCCTGATTCTCAATAAAAAAAAAAAAAAATTGAATAAAATAAGGATGAATGGATGGCAAATATTACGAGACAAATTGGAAAATAAAATCCAGATCATAAATAAAAGGCTGCGAAGATTTATGGGAATATTTGTAGGTATAAAACACACACACACACACACACACACACACACACACACCTCGACCTTTGAAAGCGAAAAAAGAAAAATAATCTCTCTCTCTCTCTCTCTCTCTCTCTCTCACACACACACACACACACACACACACACACACACACACACACACACATCTATCTAAACTTTCGTGGGAGACAGTGAACGTGACTGGCAAGAGATGTAAAAAAAAAAAAAACAGAAAAAAAAAAATGTAAGATTTGACACTGCAAGACAGAATTCAAGAAGCTCCGTAACACCTTTTCC
>NC_137030.1:6901903-6974403 GCF_032717465.1 Coenobita brevimanus | reverse complement strand
GAGACTGATAGACAGACAGATAGATAGATAGATAGATAGATAGACATAGATAGATAGATAGATAGATAGAAAGGCAGACAGACAGGCAGACAGACAGACAGACAGTTAGATAGATAGATAGATAGACAGACAGACAGACATACAGATAGATAGATAGACAGAGAGATAGATACGCAGTGATTAGTCTCAGTGGTAAGTTTAAGAATCATTCCCTTCGTAACTCAGGTTTTGTTTTGCAGGAAGAACAACATACATAGTTTTTGCACTCCTCTTTTCCTGTAGTCCTAGAAAAATCTCTCGGTAATAATCTGCTCAAATTAATAATAATAATAATAATAATAATAATAATAATAATAATAATAATAACAATAATAATAATAGCAACAATACTACCACTACTACTACTACTACTATTACTGCTGCTAATGACAATAATAATAATAATAATAATAATGATAATAATAAGAATAATAATAATAATATGAATGTAAATATGAATATGAATAACAAATAATAAAATAATAATAATAATAATAGTAACAACAACAACAATAATAATAATAATAATAATAATAATAATAATAATAAAAATAATAATAACAGAGCCCCCCAAACGCCTTGAAACCTGACAAGCATCATTCTCAATATTTTCAGGCTGCTGATGACTTTATTCTCCTTGGGGCAAACTTACAACATGAAGGGGTTTGGTAGTCATTGAATTTGTCACTACAGGAGGTCAGCTGGCCAGTTACTTTCCTCTTCCCTCAGTTACTCC
Source organism: Coenobita brevimanus (assembly GCF_032717465.1). Classification (NCBI taxonomy): domain Eukaryota; kingdom Metazoa; phylum Arthropoda; class Malacostraca; order Decapoda; family Coenobitidae; genus Coenobita; species Coenobita brevimanus. The sequence continues at coordinate 6,973,628 of NC_137030.1, read as the reverse complement.
CCCCAGTTACCCCCCCTCAGTTACTTTCCTATGCCCCGAAAGGAGAGGGTGGACTGAAGAAGGATAACGTAAGCCTGCAGTCCACTGATTTCACGTTAAAATGAACATGGGTGATAACAACAATAATAACAATAACAATAATAAAAACAATAACAACAACAACAACTACTACTACTACTACCACAGCAACAACAACTACTTTTTGTCTATCTCTTTCTATCCATCTATCTTTTTTTCTTTTTTTTTTTCCACCATTCGATCTTTTTTTCAAGGTGGGAGCAAGGTAGGTAAAGAGCTCAATGTGATATTTACCTGGTGGAGAGAGAGAGAGAGAGAGAGAGAGAGAGAGAGAGAGAGAGAGAGAGAGAGAGAGAGTTAAATAAAGATAGTGGCTGAGACAGTGAGATGTATTTTAACCTTCAGAAAATTGCAGCGTAAAAATCCAGAGACGTTTAAAAAGTTAAAGTTAGAGAGAGAGAGAGAGAGAGATACTAGAGTTATTCCTACCATGAAAGAGTTATTGGTACCGGTATTAGCACATTCCGTTTTCTATATTGTAATTTAACAGAGAAGGCAATAAAGGGGGGTAACTTTAGAATACCCATATTCAGTAAGACGGTGATGTGTGTGTGTGTGTATATCGGGAGGTTTACACACACACACACACACACACACACACACACACACACACACACACACACACACACACACACACACACACACACACACACACACACACACACACACACACACACACACACACACACACACACACACACACACACACACACACACACACACACACACACACACACACACACACACACACACACACACACACACACACACACACACACTTGAAGGTAACAGATGGACCTTTCAGAAAACAAAGCCAGAAATCCAGTTACCTTCATGGAGAGACATAATTATAGTATTGGGAATAAGTGATGTTAGTTATCTGGCCATTTACCGGGGTGTTTATAAGGAGAGAGAGAGAGAGAGAGAGAGAGAGAGAGAGCTAAGTCGACTTTCTTGCGACGAGGCAGTAAATTGTGGCTCTGGGAATAGGTAATGTTTGTAATTAGTTTATTTACCGAGAGAGAGAGAGAGAGAGAGAGAGAGAGAGAGAGAGAGAGAGAGAGAGAGAGAGAGAGAGAGAGAATACAATACCAGGAGCTGAGCTGACCTTTAAGCAGCCAAAAAAAAGAAAAGAAAAATAATCCATCACTCAAAAAAACATACCACGAATAAAAAGCTAATGTTATTAATTTGTATAGATAGGAGAGGTAAGACGGATAAACACACACACACACACACACACACGGACACAGACAGACAGGCAGACAGACAGACAGACAGACAGACAGACAGACACACACACACACACACACACACACACACACACACACACACACACACACGACCATCCAGAATATCATCCAAGAAATCTATTTTGTTTATCTAGAACCGATAAAAAAAAAATGAAGGAGAAATAACGAGTGTGGTATTTAGAGATGGTGAGAAATAAATGCCAGAAATACCAGTGTAATGTTTTGAGATGGTGAGAAATAATACCAGAAATAGATTATGCAATGGTTTGTCTGTTAAGGCTAAGGTGTTAATCTAGATAGCAATGGAAACTAACTCAGACTTTAGCAAATTAAAAAAAATGTATCTTAATCCAGCTGGACATGGTACCAAAAATAAGCAAAATATGAGAGAGAGAGAGAGAGAGAGAGAGAGAGGGGGGGGGAGGGAGAAAGAGAGAGAGCTGGAGTGAAAATCTGCAATAGCGAGGCATAATTTATCACCAGTGCAACACAGATCACCATAATGACCCGTATTCCCGTCGGTTATGGAAGGTCCCTAACACCTTTCCTTAAGCGATTTATTTTGCTTACTGTCCTATTCTGTGATACATTAATCCTTCAAACATTGCCACAGTCTACACAGATAACGCAGAAGAAGATGTTAATCATCCATATCCATAAAATAAATTGCTAAGGAAGAGGTGTTAGGGAGCCTTATAACCTGACGAGAATACAGGTAATGAAAACAGGAAGTAATTAACTTTAGCTAATTACAGGTGACATCTGGGGGAAGGTAGGAATCAGTGGACAAATTAACAGGCCTAAAATACTTAATAACAGACGGTACAAGGAGAAAAAGTCGACCGTTTAACAAATATCCACCTAAAGCCTATCATATTAATCAGGAAGAAGTGAGATATCGCGGCAATGATAAGTAATAAGTAATAATGATAAAGATTCACTAACAGAAATAAACAGTTGTAAAAAGACTAAAAAGATGCAGTTTGAGGAGCCGAGTCAAACATTCAAAAAATATCCCTTAAAGTCGATTGTTAATTAGTAGGCAGTGATATGTAGGACCGAAAATAAGTACTGTAATTATCTTGGCCATTTAACTCCAAGTATTCATTAGGAGAGAGAAGCAGGCTATAATAAGGTAACAGAAAGAATCCCCTCCCCCAAATATGTAACACTAATCTAAATTCAATAAAAACAAGAGGAATAAGTAATGTTAATGATTACTCTATTCTCTAATGTACAGAAGCAGAAGTAAGGCAGTACCGTGGCTCTACATCCTTCCCATAGAACTCCTTCGTGACTAGTACCATCTAATGTTAATATATAGTCACAGCCCAGCAATCGAGGAAACACTATACTCTGATCACTTTCACCTGACCTAAAACTGACGAGGAGCAACATGTAACATACCTAACATGAGGAACTGAGTCGCCCTATCAAGAAAAAAAAAATCGAAAAATACACCTGATAAATCTACAGCAAAAAAAAAAAAAAAAAAGCACCCGAAATAAAGAAGGTAAATAGAGGGTAGTCCATATATAGCACTCCACTAGCACTCTCGCGTGTTGTAGGGAAGGGTTTTTGTTATCAGCGTCTACCATGCATCATTTATTCATACCCTGCTTCAAATGTCACAACCACGCCCACACCAGCCGACTGAGCCGTCCTCTCAACACATAAGACTCTGCCAAGTGAGTTTCAAGTGGAGCGCTATTGGCAGGCCACCTTGAGTTTTCGCTCATTTAATTTTATCACTGTAAAGAAGGGGGATGCAACAGACACAGAGGGGAGTACAGGGCTGAACCATTATAAAAATATCCCGAAACGTATGTTGTGTTAATCTAGTGCTAATATATGATGTTACTGATGAGTCTGTTCACTAAAGCGTTCATTAGTGCATGATGCAGGACATACAAACAGCAGGCGTAACTGCGTCGACCTTCCAGGAGATATATATATATATATATATATATATATATATATATATATATATATATATATATATATATATATATATATTAGTCAAATGCTCTGTGGCTTTTAAGTTTTTTTTTTTAAACAGTAAAGTAAGAATTTTGGTCCACAAACAATTATCATACTACATGAAGCTAGAAAACCTCATAAATATACCCAAAACTTTATGAAATCGTCCATAATACCTGTAAGATTTAATGCCGTTACACGTTAAAATTACCGGTAAATGGAGGCGAATGACTCCAGAATTTAAAGTTATTTAGAATAACTTCCAAAGGGGAGAGGATTCCCCCTCTCTGGGATTTTTATAAGGGGGAGGGGCAATCATCAAAAATTTTCTGACAAAAGTTGGGACGATCAGAAAAAGTTTGGAGACCCTTGATGTAGCGGCAGTAAGAATGACCACCAGAAATGACGTTAGTAATATGGCGGCCATGGGTGTGAGGGAGATGGGTTTCAGATAACACCAGATTTTTTTTTTTTTAATGCGAGGAAGAAGGAACCAAAGGCCACAATGATTTTATTCAGCTGAAAATGCGTCACAGAAGCTTGAGAGAGTTACAGTGTAGTCGCAAGATAAAACTTCTCCAATAAAATGATCCAAAATATCTGGTTTATTAACGTTGTATTTTTATTTTTATTATTAATGGTAGTAGTAATAATCCCAGCTCACCTTAACGTGAACCCAGTGGACTGCAGGCCTAAGCTGTCTTTCATGCAGAATCCACCAACCACCTCTAGATGGATGGGAAGGACACTGAGGGATGTTTACATACCCGGGCAGCTCCACCGGCCAGTGGCGTGACGTGAAGGCGTTCCTCTCCAAGACCATTATGCCCGAAGTGGTGTGTGTGTGTGTGTGTGTGTGTGTGTGTGTGAGAGAGAGAGAGAGAGAGAGAGAGAGAGAGAGAGAGGGAGGGGATGGAAGGCAGACAATACCACTGTCAGAAGTACGCAAAATGATATTGACTGATGGGCTTCCTCAGAAATGGGGTGTTGGAGAGAGGTGAGGTGCCTTCATGTGGTGGCACTGATAAAATAGAACTGCTCGGTCGCAAGGTTATGCAAACATCCAACAACTACTACTACTACTACTGCTTCTGCTACTACTGCTACAACTACTATTACTACTACTACTACTACTACAACTACTACTACTATTACGACCACCAGCATTACCACGATAATTTCTCCATAAAAATTTTCTTCCACATAAAAATTCCTTCATGAAGTAATAATTCATCCACATTAAAACAACTCTTCCCCACAGAAAAAAAGCATGCCACAAAAATGCTTCAAAAAAATATTCCATTTTCTATTATAAAACCACTTCCACCAAAAAGACAAAAGTTTCCTTCTCCCCAAAAAATCCTTATAGCAAAAAATTCTTCCACCAAAAAATAAATAAATAAAAATAAAGACTCTCCAAAAAAAATCTTAAAATATTTTGTTCGTAAAAAAAAATTAACAAAAAAATCTTGTAAATAAGATTCCAACACACACACACACACACACACACACACACACACACACACACACACACACACACACACACACACACACACACATAGTTCTTGAGAATATATTATTAGGAGGCGAAATCTGACCAATGAATTTTGGGCTGGGAGTGTGTAAATAGGAAATGTCCAGAGAGAGAAAGAGAGAGAGAGAGAGAGAGAGAGAGAGAGAGAGAGAGAATGAGGCAATGTGAGAGAGGGAGAGAAGGCAAAATACTCGTAAACTAAGAAACTGAGGGTGAAAATACAGGCAATGTGTGTGTGTGTGTGTGTGTGTGTGTGTGTGTGTGTGTGTGTGTGTGAGAGAGAGAGAGAGAGAGAGAGAGAGAGAGATAGAGAGAGAGAGAGAGAGAGAGTTCTGTTGTTTGGCCTCTACCCGACACACACACACACACACACACACACACACACACACACACACACACCAAGACGATAAATTTAGGATTCTTTGTTTAAACGTGAAAGGGTCTCTCTCTCTCTCTCTCTCTCTCTCTCCCATTACATTATAGTGAACAAAGGAGGCTCAGACATGGATCTGGATTAACCCTTCATCTCCTCTCGTAACTCAGCTGAACAAAACCGTCTGAAACTAATAATCACAGCTACAAAATCGTCTGAAGCTAGTCATTCGAAGCTGAAAATCATCTGAGGCTAGGCATCACAGCTAAATAATCGTCTGGAGCTACTCATCCCAGCTAAGGAAAATCATCGAAAGCTAGTCAAGCAACTAAAAAACCGTCTGAAGCTAATAACTCCAGCTAATAAATCGTCCAGAGCTCGTCATCGCAGCTAAAAATGTGGTCTAGGGCTAAGTATCACAGCTGAACAAAATCGTCTGGAGGAAGTAATAATGGTAAATAAATGTGAACGTTTGAGGAAATATAGCCAGTACTCTTAATGGATTTGGAGACTTAGTAACACCTTTTCCTTAGCGATTTATTTTGCAGGCTTTACTCCTCCTTTTGCTACTTGGAGGCTTCGTAACATCTCTCCCTTAGAGATTTATTTTGCATGCTATACTCCTCCTTTTGCAACTTGGAGGCTTCGTAACACTTCTCCCTTAGCGATTTATTTTGCAGGCTGTACTCCTCCTTTTGCAACTTGGAGGCTTCGTAACACTTCTCCCTTAGCGATTTATTTTGCAGGCTGTACTCCTCCTTTTGCTACTTGGAGGCTTCGTAACACCTCTCCCTTAGCGATTCATTTTGCAGGCTGTACTCCACCTTCTGCTACTTTCCCGCCTGCCATCAGTATCCTCTTAACACCGACTTAGTTTTCATCAATAACATACGATCTTGACATGCATCGTGTATAATAAATCCGTATAATTAGGCACCAAATATACTTTCTAACGTCACCGCTGAGGCTATGGTGTTGGGGACGAGGTGCTGTGGAGTGAGTGTAGGGCAGTTGTCGTTTTATTATATCTATCTTTATCTATTTATTTATTTTCTCTGACTCTGAGCTCCTGGGAGTTGCAAAAGGATGAACATTTTCGTCCAAACAACGTGAATAAAACTACAGGAACTTGTAAATAAAACTGAGTACCCAATGTTAACAGTAGGTCTGATTAATTTGAAGAAAAGGAAAGTTCGAAATAATTGATCTGGCAAGGCAAAGTGAATAACCTATAGAAAATCACGAGAGAGAGAGAGAGAGAGAGAGAGAGAGAGAGAGAGAGAGAGAGTGAGAGTGAGAGAGAGAATCAACCACCTGTCAAGTTAAAATGAGTGACCTGTGGAAATGTAGGAATAAGTAAATGCATAAAACCACCAAATCAATCAGTCTCCCCTCGCTCCACCCCGTCCCCCCCCCTTGGAGTGGACCGATAGAGTGGTAAAAGTCCTTTATGAAGAGCCAGAACACCCCTCCCCCCTCCCCACCTTCTCCCCTCCCCCTTTCTCTCCCCACATCTCCCCTCCCTCTTCCTCTCTCCACATTCCCCTCCCCCTTTCTCTCTTCACATTCCCCTCCCTCTTCCTCTCTCCACACTCCCCTCCCCTTCCTCTCTCCCCATTCCCCTCCCCTTTTCTCCCCACTCATACTCCTATCTCTCTTTTTCCCTGGATTATTCTCCCCCCTTCCACTTCTAATCTCCCTCCTTCACTCTTCAATCTCTATTCTCTTCTCCCCCCCCCACCCCTATTTCCCCTACCCTCTGCTCTCTTCTAAACCCATCTCACTATCTTCCACACACACCCCTCCTTCCCCTCCCCCCGCCTCTCTCTCTCTCTCTGAAAACATCATTCGAAATTGACCTTAAAGTGTGTTAATTATTTCTTAAAACTATCAAGCCTTCTTTTTTCTGTCACAAAATTTTGACCTAACCATGCTTCTAATAAATCAAACACAAACTGGAAATTTATATATATTAGGTGACTGAAAGGTCTTTATCTACCTATCTATTGCCAGACGCGTTAATCCTGTAAGGGGTGGCCACAAACAAACCGCCTCCATATCGCCCCGTCCCCCGCCATTTCACTTCCCCCTCTCCCAGCTCACACCCCCCTCTCTCATATACCTCTCCACTCCATCCCTCCATCTCATCCTTGGCCTCCCCCTCCCTCTCCCCCCTCCACTGACTGAGAGGCAAAAATATAAGCCTGATAATTCTACATGGCAATATGCATACAATATATTTTCGATACAGACACTTCACGTTAAAAAACTGTAGATTTAAGTATTAGATTAGGAAGATTCTTATTAAGCCTTCTTGATCATAATTCTCTCTCTCTCTCTCTCTCTCTCTTTCAAAATCGCATGGTGTTAGCTTAAGGTATAGTATTCTTTATAATATACCATTTTAAATATTGAAGACTAAGTTCCCTGGTTATCACAAAATTTTCAGGGCCCTCAGATGTGTACGGCAATGATTTTAAGACCAAATATAAATAACTGGGGTTTGACATGTTTAAGCAAAAGGCGAACTGCTGTAGAGAAATATATGTTTTTTTTTTTCAATAATTCAAGTTGATGAAGGAATTTTAGATGTTGAGATTTAAGCATGGGATTACGAAAATTCTTCTTAAAAGGTTGTTATAATGATTCTCTCTCTCTCTCTCTCTCTCTCTCTCTCTCTCTCTCTCTCTCTCTCTCTCTCTCTCTCTCTTCGATTTCCCTTCCTTCCTCTCCCTGTCCCATTCCTCTTTCACCCTCTACTCTCCCCCCACCATCCACCACATGCCCCCAATTCACCTTCTTCACTCTTTCTCACCTCCTTCCAACTCCCTCCCTCTATTCTCTCACTCACCCCCTCTCTCTGCTCTCTCCCTCACTCCCTCTCCATCCATCTCTCTTCTCCCTCTCTCAGATCCCCTCCCTCCATCGCTCTCTTCCTGATCTCCCTCATCCCTCTCTCTCCCTCCCCTCTCTTCCTCCCCACTCCCCGCTGTCCCTCCCCTGCTGGACCCTGGGGAGTTATTAAAAATGTTTTGGGTCACAAGAGTAACTTTCTCTCTCTCAGCCTTTATTAAAAACTCCATCCACCCAGACCCGCCTTAAAAAAAAAAAAAAAAAAAAAAATATATATATATATATATAAAAAAATGACCTCTTCGAATTTCCACTCACATTTTCTGTATATGTGAAAAAGTCTCTAAAATGGAACAACATATACTGTACAAAAAAATAAAAAAATTGGTGAACTTTGAACTGTTTGACATTTCCTTTCTCAAATTCCTGCCACTCCTCCAATGAACACAGTCATATGAGGTTGATTTGAACACTGTTAAAATTGTTCCGACCATGAGAGGATTAATACAGAAACAATTTAATAAAGTCTCACATTAATTACTCATTTCCTGTAAATCTCTGGATGAAATGAGTGAAATCTGTCTATTTATAAACCTGTATATAATCCCAGGTAGATTATTTTTTTCTCTTTTCGTAAGCGCGTCTTCATAGCTTCGTTGATTTTACTCTTCCATACATTGATCCCTGTTTATCTATTTGTCTGTTTACCCATTTATCCATTCTTCTATCTATCTGTCTATCAAAATTTTACAGTACTTCATCACCATACTACCAATATATTTTTAGATAGGACACTCAAAATTAGTCTTTCAAAGCACCATTATTTTTAAGTTATTCAATACGATGATGTGTTATATTATTGCTCTTTATTAACAAATTTATACAACTAAGGAGAGGCTGTTCAAGAGGGGGGTGGGTTAGAGAAAGACTTATAACCCACTGAAAATAATGTACTGTCTTTATTCATTTTCTGTTTCTTCATTACTGCTACCTCCAGACGATTTTAACCTCGGGGAAATAAACTCGTATTCTCGTCAGCTCAGGAGTCTCCCCAGCCCCTTTTCCTCAGCGATTTATCTTGCATATTACACTCCACTAATCTCTCTTATACTGTTTATACCTTCTCATCACCTTTCGTCTGCCTGCTACCCCAAGACAATTATTTCTTAGGGGATACGTCTGTACATTTTTAGAGTCTTTGCTAAACTGAAAAAGAAAAGTCTCATAACAACGAGAAGTAAATTAAAATAAGGCCATTACCACAGTGAAGGGTTAATACTACTTTACCAAATAAATAAAGAGATAAATACATAAATGAATAAGTCAATAAATAAAGGTGTGACATTATCTACGTACGAAATATAGAAAAAAAAAACTAACGCAGAAAAACTATCAGGTAAATTTCTTAGCGGACGAAGATAAAGACGACAGAGTGTAGTGCCGGAGTTTAGAACAGTGTCCCTTTGCTTCCTCTCGACCTGTAACTCAAATAAAGCTGAATGAAAACGTATGAAAAAGTGCAGGAATAATATCAACAACTACGCACTCGGTCTGAAGGGCTGGGTAACTCACTGGCCCGTATAGGAAGCTCACTAACATTTTTTCCTAAGCGATTTATTTTTTGCTTATTACACCTTCTTGTCTCCTGTTCTACATAAATCTGAATATCGCCATACTCCACATAAATAACGTACATAAGGATATTAATCGGCCTTATCCAAAAATAAATCTCTAAGGAAAAGGTGCTAGGGAGTTTTTTTTTACCACGAGACCCGGGTTCTACGTCAAAATCATCCGTCTAAATCTGGGTCCTGGTCTAAGTGGTATAGGAGACTTCGTAACACCTTTTCCTTAGCGATTTATTTTGCGAATCACACCTTAATATTCTCTAGTAACATTACCTGTATCGCTTCAGTATCGATATAGTATGAATCAGTGACATGATAGAGGGGACTGAGGTGAAATGTGCAGGATAAATCGCTCAGTAAGACACGTTAGGAAATCCCTCCAAAACACTTAGAACACAACAAAACTAAACCATAAATCCGTTCACTAAAAGGTCTCTCTCTCTCTCTCTCTCTCTCTCTCTCTCTCTGTCTGTCTGTCTCTCTCTCTCTCTCTCTCTCTCTCTCTAATCAAACCAAAGTCAATGAGTATTTTTTATGAAACTGGACAAAGATCAAAGAGACAGAATATGGGCAAAGTGATGCTGATGTTGTTGGGTCCCCTCTCTCTCTCTCTCTCTCTCTCTCTCTCTCTCTCTCTCTCCCTCAACACTTGCAAGTCCCCTCCTTTTATCTCCAGTTATTCTCTCTCTCTCTCTCTCTCTCTCTCTCTCTCAACACTTGTTAGTCCCCTTCTTTTGTCTCCAGTTATTTTACCTCTCTCTCTCTCTCTCTCTCTCTCTCTCTCTCTCTCTCTCTCTCTCTCAACACTTGCTAGTCCCCTCCTTTTGTCTCCAGTTATTTTACCGCTCTCTCTCTCTCTCTCTCTCTCTCTCTCAACACTTGCTAGTCCCCTCCTTTTATCTCCAGTTATTCTCTCTCTCTCTCTCTCTCTCTCTCTCTCTCTCTCAACACTTGTTAGTCCCCTTCTTTTGTCTCCAGTTATTTTAACTCTCTCTCTCTCTCTCTCTCTCTCTCTCTCTCTCTCTCTCTCTCTCTCTCTCTCTCTCTCAACACTTGCTAGTCCCCTCCTTTTATCTCCAGTTATTCTCTCTCTCTCTCTCTCTCTCTCTCTCTCTCAACACTTGTTAGTCCCCTTCTTTTGTCTCCAGTTATTTTACCTCTCTCTCTCTCTCTCTCTCTCTCTCTCTCTCTCTCTCTCAACACTTGCTAGTCCCCTCCTTTTATCTCCAGTTATTCTCTCTCTCTCTCTCTCTCTCTCAACACTTGTTAGTCCCCTTCTTTTGTCTCCAGTTATTTTACCTCTCTCTCTCTCTCTCTCTCTCTCTCTCTCTCTCTCAACACTTGCTAGTCCCCTCCTTTTATCTCCAGTTATTCTCTCTCTCTCTCTCTCTCTCTCTCTCTCTCTCAACACTTGTTAGTCCCCTTCTTTTGTCTCCAGTTATTTTACCTCTCTCTCTCTCTCTCTCTCTCTCTCTCTCTCTCTCTCAACACTTGCTAGTCCCCTCCTTTTATCTCCAGTTTTTCTCTCTCTCTCTCTCTCTCTCTCTCTCTCTCAACACTTGTTAGTCCCCTTCTTTTGTCTCCAGTTATTTTACCTCTCTCTCTCTCTCTCTCTCTCTCTCTCTCAACACTTGCTAGTCCCCTTCTTTTGTCTCCAGTTATTTTACCTCTCTCTCTCTCTCTCTCTCTCTCTCTCTCTCTCTCTCTCTCTGAAGGCAGGTGAGTCGTTTCTCTCATTAATCAATAAATCAAAATTGTTCTTTCCTTTTGAGTAATAAAATTCTCTTGATATTTTGAAACGATAAAAAAACGGCATGAATCAATAGGAATCTTGAGAGAGAGAGAGAGAGAGAGAGAGAGAGAGAGAGAGAGAGAGACGCTGTTAGTTTTGTAAAAGTACCCTGAAATGGTTTGAACATATGGAAAGAATGGAGAATTAGAGACTGACTAGGAGTGTATGTTGGCGAGGTGCAGGGGGTGAGAGGGAGGGTGAGGTGGAGGACGAGGATGAGGTGGAGGGATGGGGTGAAGAGGTATGTGAGTGAGGCTGGTGTAGTTGGAGAGATGGCTGCCTGATAGCGGAGGGCAATAGTTAGATAGATAAATAAATAGATAGATAGATAGGTAGATGGATAGACAGAGAGACTGACTGATAGATAGATAAACAGATAGATATATAGATAGGCAGATGGATAGACAGTGCGATAGACTGATAGATAGACAGACAGACTGATTGATGGATTGATAGATGGATGAAAGACTCTGAAATGGTTTGGCCACGTGGAGAGACAAGAACAGAGAATGAGAGACTGACTAGGAGAGTGCTGAGACGTGAGGTGGAGGGAGGAAGGAGAGGGGGAGACCGAGGATGAGGTGGAGGGATGATGTGAGGGAGGGTGATGAGCTGGAGGAAAGGCACCCTGAAGGCGGACAGACTATCATGGAGGTCAGGATCTTTGTCAGGCTAGAGGAAAGCACTATAGGTGAATTTATTAAACCTGGAAATTGCCTACTGTAATGGGGGAGTTAGAACCAAGTCGAAAAGCCTATCAGAATTGGAATAATTGTCTGGAAGTGTGGTAGTAGTTGTAGTAGTAGTAGTAGTAGTAGTAGTAGTAGTAGAAGTAGTAGTAGTAGTAGTAGTAGTAGTAGTAGTAGAAGTAGTAGTAGTAGTAGTAGTAGTAGTAGTAGTAGTAGTAGTAGTAGTAGTAGTAGTAGTAGTAGTATATGTAGTAATGCTGATAACAAAAACAACCAATATAATAACAAAAACAATAATAAAAACCAACAACAATAGTAATAATAGTAATGATAATAATAATAATAATTACAATAATGCAACAATCACAGTAATAATAATAATATATAATAATAATAATAATAATAATAATAATAATAATAATAATAATAATAATAATAATGTCCCGATTCAAAGGATTACGGCCTCTTAAAGCAAAATTCGAGTACAACGTAGTGACAAACTCTCTCTCTCTCTCTCTCTCTCTCTCTCTCTCTCTCTCTCTCTCTAAATCGTGTTACACCTCTTCCTTAGCGATTCATTTAGGCAGCACACCTTAATATCCTCAAGTCTATCATTAATGCAAACTAAATGACAATAAATAACACACAAAAAGAATGCTAAAATGTTACGTTCAAAATAAATCGCTGAGAAATAAACGCTACGAAGCCTCCCATGGCACTTAAACTACCGCTTTAACAGCCTAACAATGCAAATTCAATTTCAGTACGCATTGAACTTTAATACTGACAATAACTGCAACAACAATAACAAGAATAACAGTAACAACAACAATGATAATAATAATAATTATAATAATAATAATAGCGATGATAATAATAATAATAATAATAATAATAACAATAATAATAAATAATGATAATAGTAATAATAATACTAATAATAATAATAATAATAATAATAATAATAATAATATCAACAATAGCAAAAGCAATAAAATAATAATAATAATAATAATAATAATAATAATAATAATAATAATAATAATAATAATAATAATAATAATAATAATAATAATAATAATAATAATAATGATAATAATAATAATAATAATAATAATAATAATAATAATAATAATAATAATAACAATAATAAACTGGCTAAAGGTACGCATTTTATGAAGCAGCAGAAACACCTTACTAAATAATTTCTCTTCTTCCTGATAGTCTGTTAAATTTTTCTGATTATTTCTGGGGTGGTAAATAAACTTTCCACGCGATTTTTTTTTTTCTCCGTTGTTTTTAGCTGTTTCGCTGTGTTTACGTCTTTGGTTTATGAAGCGTAAGGGCGGAAGCGACTATCCTAACCTAACCTAGCTTAACTGTACCTAATCTTTTAATTTAACCTAACCTAACCTAACCTAACCCAGCATCCAGTTGGGAAGTTAGGAGACGGAAACCCACCTTTCAGTACGTTAAGATTCTTCCTCTACGCCCTAAACAAACAACCGTAGGTACAGCATAAGGAACGTGAGGATAAAAACATTGGGAATTTTTTCGGCAGGAAGATGTTATTTACCAGCCTGAAAACAGTCAGAAATATACAAAAAACAAACTGCAGGAATATGAGTTAAATTGGTAAGGTGCCTCTACTGCCTCAGGTAAAAGCACACCTTTACCGTAAACTGACTAGCGTGTTTTAAGAATCATAATAATAATACATCGGTGGCACTGGAGAGGGACGCCTTCACGTGGTGGCACCGATGTACCTGGACGGCTGTTACCTGTATCCCTCAACTTTCCCTTACCCCCCAAAAGGAAGATGGTGAACTGCGGGAGGGGAGCAACTTCAGCCTGCAGTCCACCGGGTTCACGTTTCAGATGAGCCTAGGGAACATCATCATCAACAACATGAACACAACACTTTGCAAATTTAAGACGCGGATCATTACTACAGTAGCTACCTAACAACCTTTCTCAGTTTTTGTTACTTTCAGAGGCTTTTGCACAGTCTATTGTAAAATTTTCAAACTGGAATGATAGATGCAGTCTTAGTTAACATATTTACTAATACAAAGACTTTTAAGTTGAATAAAATAGCGTGAAGCTGGCGAATATAAAGTTTATTAAATACGCCAGTGAAATTCCATGCAAAATTCTGTCACTAGCGTTTTGGAGACATTCAATTGGCAATTTTGAAAGAAATACTGTCACACGGGTTTATATAATTCCCATGGATATTCGCCAGGATTCTTTCGAAATATGAAGCACGGTTCGAACTGCCTGGGAAACGGGGAAAGAAGCCAGTTCGTGAGTCATCGCTTACCACACGTATAAACAATCAACTTACCTTTACAATACGTCCTTATTTCCTCTCCATCCCTCGTCCTGCTTGAAGGAATATTGCTCCTGGTCAAGCTGAATATATTGACGTGCACACATACCACTTATATTTTCCGCAAACACCAAATATTCACAGGAAAACAATCATGCAGGTGACTGCGAGACTCCTTTGACCTAAATTATAATGGTTGAACTCCCATCCTACTCTTCATGGAAGATACAAAAATACGATCATCATTAAGGGATCGAATCTTAAATAATCCGATTCCGTTTACTTGTACTGTGGAATATTTTAACGGTATTCGATCCATCTTTGTTCCCGTTATTCTATGACTTTATAGTGTTTTACGTGCAACGAGGGAAAATTAAGGATATTATTGGATTTCTTATGTTTTCTTTGCCTCATTTAATATATACCATGGATACCAAGTTAACGTATTATACACTGAAATAGTTCATGATAGTACTAAAGAGTTTGATTTGAGGTATCGAAAGAAAGTGAGAATAGTACTGTATTTTTCTGTTGTTCTGATATAATTTACAACTTAATTTAAATAATGTTGAGCTTTAAGTGTTACAGAATAGCGAAAACATTGACAATTTCACTTCATCTATTGTCTGTACACGAATGGAGCACTCGCAAACCACCGCATTGCAAAAAAAATCCTTGTGTATTCCCACCCTGTTAGTTAGGCTTATGTTTACCGTGAATAATGTACTGAAAATTTTTGCATATGATAGAGTACCCTTTGTGACAGGTGCATATCGTCATAATATATTGGTAAATCGAATGAAACTCATGTCAATTAAACTCTTTATTTGTCCCTACGCATATTTTCACTTTATTGTCAACATGCATACACGCTACAAAAAACACTCTTCAAACTATTTTTTTTTTTTACAGTATAAGCGTGGGATTCGGTATAACTATTAGTATTATAGGATTATTATACGCTAATCTTTTATCCCAGTCTCCTATGACTCATGCTTATATGAAAACTAATCGTCCGGTGTTAATGGGAAAGGAATGCTTAGACCTTCGAATATCTGAATGCTTAAACACCCCTCTCATAGTCAGGGTAACTCTAGTATTCCATTCCAGGTAACTTCAGACGACTTTATTCATCTAAGTGAGCTATAGGAGCCTGAGAGTATTCTTACCCATACGTCACTTACATACACACATTCACACACATTCACAAACATAGTAATATTGTCAGTAGAATAGCCTAACTGTGTATATGGGTAGAAATCCTGCCCTTACAAACGAAATAACAAGGACCTCACATTCACAAACAGTCTTACGAGGAATCTGTTCCCGTAACTTAAGAATTTATATTGATTTGACTTATGGATGAAGTTGAGAAAATGGGAAGATTGCAGGAAAGGCAACGATATATAGTTTAGTTTTGCAGTAAGAGCGAGGTATTTTGAAAGATTCTGCGTTTTCCCTTTGTAGTCGCTCTTACAATAGATAGATGGATAGATAGATAGATAAACTGATAGACTGACAGATAGATAGATAGATAGGTAAATAAATAGATAAATAAATAAAACTCTCGGTTATAGTAAGGAATTAATCACTAGTTTCTTTAGCACGAAGAAAGAATTACATGGAAAGATGCAGCAAAGTTCCTTCCCTTTCTCTTTCCTGTGGAACCAAATCTTTACTTCTTGCTGTGTCCCCAGGCTCAACTAAACCCTGAACCCGGTGGACTGCAGGCTTGAGTATATTTTTAGCTAGAACAGTAAATTTGATCGTAATCTTGTTTGCGAATGTAGGCCCAAGTTTACATATATATATTTCTACGTACTGTACAATAAAAGGAACGAGGAATATAATGGGTGTTTGGTGAGTCCCAGGTCGTTATTTAGAATGGCACTGGAGGCTTCGTAACTCCTTTTCCATAGTGATTTATTTTGTACCATTCATTAGCATTGTCGCCTGTGTTATTTGTAACGCGTTAATATCAACATAGTTTGTAGCCATGATAGCCTATTGAGGAGGATAATGAGGTGTAATGAACAGAATTAATCGCTAAAGAAAAGATGTTACGAAATCTCCAAGGCCACTTACAATACGACCCTGCTCTTGCAGCAGATGTGAGCTTGAGTGATTGTTTCTAGCATTTGTATACTTCCCAGTGTTTTCAGAAGCATAAATACACTCCCCAGTGCTTGTTTTCAGCATTTGTAAATATATCAGTGTTTTCTGAAGCACTTGTAAATGCCTCAGCGCTTGTTCTCAGCATTTGCTAACCTCTCACTGTTTTCTGAAGCACTTGTAAACGTCTCAGTGCTTGTTTTCAGCAGTTGTACACGTTGCAGTGTTTTCAGAAGCGCCTGTGAACGTCTCATTGCTTGTTCTCAGCATTCGTATACGTCTCACTGTTTCCTGAAGCATCTGTAAACGATTCAGTGCTTTTTTCAGCTTTTATAAACGTCTTAATGTTTTTCTGCAGCGGAATCAACGTTTCAGTGTGTTTTCAGCTTCTGGGAACGGTTCAATGCATCTCTGTAACATCTGAGAGTCTTAATATCTCTCGTCAGCATCTGTGAGAGTTTTATTGATTGTTGTCAGCATTTATAAAGTTGTTAGCGCTTTTCCTGCATTAAAGTTTGTCCCTCGCTTTAAAAACACCTGGGAACGTTTCATTGCCCTCTTATATCCACACTGACTTCACAATGCAGTATATTAAGCTGCCATACATATGTTAGGTATACTTTTTTCTTTTTTGTGTGTTTTTTAAGTTCCAGTACACACCTGAAAGCTGTATATATACAGAACAATTTAAGGGAGGATTGTTTCAAAGTTTGTGTCTGTGCATATAAGCATTTTTTCTTTCATACGGAATTTTCTACACTTCATTCACCTTAACCTGGCTAAAATTTTCTTCCTTTTGCAGCCAATCTTCCGTTGCTCAGTGGCAGAATGAGACAACACCATGATTCTACACCCATTCCATTGCACTTCTTCGTGACTAGCACAATATTCGGGAGTTAATTTTCTGTTATATCTCTGGATTAAAGATTGGGGGATCGCAATTTTAAGGCTAATTAAAGTGAACAGAGTATATGTACAGAAATTGCTCACTTTTTCGAGTCAAAATTCAAATGAATAAAAAAAAAAAAGATAATTATAGCAGCTACATTCATTATTATAGTAGGGAATGTTTGTTGTTTGTTAATCCATTATATAAAATCAATACTTTTTCTTCATATTTCACTTTTTTCCGAAATTCTATTAATCGATTCATTTCCATTTTCATTTCCTTGTCTTAGTCTACGTCACCAGCTTTACACACACAAAAAAGACAAAAAAGAAAAAATAAAGTAAATTATTGTAAGGCTGTCTATTTGAGGTTTTCTTGTTTGTGGTTTTGTTTGTTTGTGGTTTGTTTTGTTTGTTTGTTTTGTTTGTTTGTGGTTTGTGGTTTATTTGTGGTTTGTTTATTTGTGGTTTGTGGTTTTGTTTGTGGTTTTGTTTGTGGTTTGTTTGGTTTATTTGTTTGTGGTGTTTGTGGTTTGTTTGTGGTTGTTTGTTTGTAGTTTGTTTGCGGTTTGTTTGTTTGTGGTGTGTTTGTGGTTTGTTTGTTTATGGTTTGTGGTTTATTTGTGGTTTGTTTATTTGTGGTTTGTTTATTTGTGGTTTGTGGTTTTGTTTGTGGTTTTGTTTGTGGTTTGTTTGGTTTATTTGTTTGTGGTGTTTGTGGTTTGTTTGTTTGTGGTTTGTTTGCGGTTTGTTTGTTTGTGGTGTGTTTGTGGTTTGTTTGTTTGTGGTTTATTTGTCTGTGATTTGTTTGTTTGTGGTTTGTTTGTTTGTGATTTGTTTGTTTGTGGCTTGATTATTTGTTGTTTGTTTGTGGTTTGTTTGTGGTTTTTGTTTGTTTGTGGTTGTGGTTTGTTTGTGGTTTGTTTGTTTGTTTGTGATTTGTTTGATAGTTTGTGGTTTGTTTGTGGTGTGTTTGTTTGTGGTGTGTTTGTGGTTTATTTGCTTGTATACTGCTTGCTTGTGTTTTTTGCTTGTTTGTTTGCTTATTGATTGTTTGTTTGCAGTTGTCATCAGTACCACTTACCAAAATTCTCTCTCTCTCAAAACCCATCATATAAATAACACAATATCCTCCTTATGTACCTATACAATTAGGTTCAAAATTCCTTGCCATCTGAACGAAGAGTGAGAGAGAAAAATGTCTGAAAAAATAATAAACATTGGTGGTTGTGGTAGTAATGGTGGTAGTTGTGGTAGTGACGGTGGTGGTTGTGGTGGGAGCGGTGGTAGTTGTGGCAGTACCGGTGGTGGTTGTGGTAGTGGTGATGGTGGGTGTGGTAGTAATGATGGTAGTTGTGGTAGTAATGGTGGTAGTTGTGGTAGTAATGGTGGTAGTTGTGGTAGTAATGGTGGTAGTTGTGGTGGTAACGGTGGTAGTTGTGGTGGTAATGGTGGTAGCTGTGGTGAAAATAGTGGTAGGTGAGGTAGTGGTGGAGACCGTGGTAGTTGTTGTGGTAGTTGAGGTAGCGGTGGTAGTTGTGGTGATGATGGTAGGTGTTGGTGTCGTAGTTGTGGTCGTAGTGGTTGACGAGGTAGCGGTGGTGGCTATGGTAGTTGCAGTAGTTGAGGTAGTGGTAATAATGCTGGTAGTTGTGATGGTAATGCCGGTAGTTGTGGTAGTAATGTCGGTAGTTGTGGTAGTAACAGCAGTAGTTGTGGTAGTAATGGTGGTAGTTGTGGTGGTAATGGTGGTGGTTGTAGTTGTGGTGGTAATGGTGGTGGTTGTAGTTGTGGTGGTAATGGTGGTGGTTGCAGTTGTGGTGGTAATGGTGGTGGTTGTAGTTGTGGTAGTAATGGTGGTAGTTGTGGTTATAATGGTAGTAGTTGTAACAATGGTAATAGTTGTGGTAGTGATGGTGGTAATTGTGGTAGTAATGGTGGTAGTGGTAGTAATGGTGGCAGTTGTGGTAGTGATGGTGGTAGTTGTGGTAGTAATGGTGGTAGTCATAAAGGTGTAATGTCAGGTCAAATTACATCATTTTCCTAATTAAACCATAACACATTCAGACAATATTCCTGTGGCTCAAGGAGGCTCCCTAACACTTCTTCGTGACTTTTTATTACCTCCGCCAAGCAGGTTCTGTTTTTGCTGGCGTTGGTTTGTGTGTCTGTTTGTCTGTTAGCAGGATTACTTAAGAAGTTATAAACGGATTTTGCTGATTTTTTTGGAGGGGTAGGGTATGGCCCGAGGAACTATCCATTAGATTTTAGTGGTGATCCGGATCATCATCCCGATCCAAGAATTTTTTGTTGTCCACAAAATATCTCCAAAATTTCATAATGAATTTCCGTGAAACTTTGTGGAAGGGTGGGCCGTGGACCAAGAAAATATTGATTAAATTTGGGGGTGGATCCGGATCTGGATCCTGCAATGGCATTGGCGGAGGTATGCGCTCTCTGAGTGCTTACTGTGTTATTTATGTATTTATTTATCTCCTAATTTGTATATTTTGATTACCATTTTTTATTTTTGTTCATTTTCTTCGTTTAATAACCTGTTTATTTATTTATTTATTATTCTATTTATTCATATATGCACATGGCGCATTAATGCCTTCCTTAATTATTCATACCTTTTTACTGCAGCCATTACTTGCATACATAATGTAGAATACTAACCTTTCATGGTCGGGATAACTCTATGTGCTATACCTTTTTTATTTCAACCTGGCCTAAAACTCCCACCCATCCATCTTGAACACTAAATTGTAATAACAGTTTAACGCAAATATGATGCTACTCACAAAAAGGGATCTGTGTAAAGGATGTAGAGGCTTCGTATTGTCTTCATGTGCCACTGTGCTACGTGAAATAAGCTGAAAAAGGACGAAAATCTGGGCCAAGTTAAGGTGAAAGGACTATACTTAACCCCAGACGATTTTATTCAGGTGAGAGTGAAGCAGACGATTTCATTCAGGTGGGTCATAGGAGCTTCAAAATTAACACACCCCAGGCAGAAAAAAATGTAAAGAAGACTATACTCCTTTCCCATAAACTTGGCCTAGATTTTCGTCTTATTGCAGTTTATTTCACGTGCAGCTGAGAGAGAGAGAGAGAGAGAGAGAGAGAGACAGAGAGAGAGAGAGAGAGAGAGAGAGAGAGAGAGAGAGAGAGAGAGAAAGTGTACTACAGCTCTAAATCCTTCCAACAGCACTTCTTCCTGACTAGTATCAAATTCTAGTGTTAATTTGTCACCACAACTCAGCATTCAAGGTGGAGAGATGGCAATTTCAGGCCAAGTTAAGGCGAAAAGAATATAGTCAGGGAGCCTCCTAATTCCACCAGGTCCTGCACTTAACCCTCTGAGCCCAAGTGACGTCATTTCCGGTTTATTTTTGCCCTTCACCAGGCGATTTTATTCAGCTTTTTGTTTTCGTACTGAAGGGGTTTACTGAGGGTTTATCTCGCCCCTCAAGCTCAAATGATGACAATAACAACAACAACAACAATAGTAATAATAGTAATAATAATAATAATAATAATCTATCTATCTATCTATTGCCAGACGCCTCAATCCCGTTTGGGGTGGCCACAAACAAATCGCCTCCATGTCGCCCTGTCCCCCGCCATTTCACTGCCCTGCTCCCAACTCACATCCCCCTCTCTCATATACCTCTCCACCCCATCCCTTCATCTCATCCTCGGCCTCCCCCTCCCTCTTCCCCCATCCACCTCACTCACATACACTCTCTTCTTCAGTCTTTCACCCTCCATCCTCTCCACATGGCCAAACCACCTCAGTGTGTTCCTCATAACGCTTCCTATCACATCCACATCCACACCACAACGCTCCTTTATGTCCTCATTCGTCAGCCTGTCTCTCCATGTGACTCCACAGGCTCCTCTTAAATAACTCATTTCCACTGCTCTCACTCTTGACTTGTGTCCTTCCAACAACGTCCAAGCTTCACTTCCATACGTTAGAGTTGGTATCACAATACTGTCATGTAGTAACTTTTTCACTTCCATGCTCACTTCCCTGTTTCTTATCACTGCTTTCAAAGAACCAGCAACCTTTCTTCCCTGCCGTACCCTTTCAAGCACTTGACCCTCCAAACCTCCATCCTTACTCATCACACTACCCAAGTACTTAAACGTACTCACATTTTCCAATTCCTCACCATCCAACCTCGCTGTACATTCACTGACTTCACCTCTCTCAAAGACCATCACTTTACTCTTCCCTACTTTCACCTTTAGATTCCGTTTCTTACACACTCTCCCAAACTCATCCACCAAGCCTTTCAGCTCCCCTTCGTCTTCACTCAACAACACATTATCATCTGCAAACAACAGTACAGGGAGTTTTCAAACACTATCCTCTCTCACCAGGGCCACTCCAACATCCACTACCCTACCTTGTACCTCTTTTATTACCCCATCCATGTACTGATTGAACAACCATGGAGACATGACATCCCTGTTTCAACCCAACTTTCAAAGAGAAAAATTCACTTAGTTCACCATCCACACGCATTGCAGCCTTCGCACCATCGTACATACTCTTCACAGCATTCAACAACTTCCCATCTACTCCATATATTCTTAACACTTTCCACAATCCTTGTCTATCCACCCTGTCATATGCTTTCTCCAAATCCATGAAAGCCGCATACAACTTCTTTCCCTTCTCTAGAAACTTTTCCACTAAAGATCTAAGAATGAATATCTGATCTACACAACCTTTTCCCTTCCTAAAGCCTCCCTGTTCTTCTCCAACTAATTTCTCTGTTCTTTCTCTAACTGTCAATAAGTATCCTACCATACACTTTTCCTATTATACTAAGAAAACAAATGCCCCTATAATTACCACACACTTCTTTTTCCCCCTTTCCTTTGTACAAGGGAATAATTATAACTGACTTCCAATCCTCCGGGACTCTACCTTCCTCCCAGGCCAATCTGCACATCTTCCACATCCATTCTACTGCTATCTCTCCCCCATGCTTCAGCATTTCACCACACACTCCATCAATTCCTGGGGCTTTCCCCGATTTAACTTTCTTCATTGCTTCCTCAACTTCTATCCTACTGATTTCTTCCTGTCTTCTCACCTCCCTCCTTCTCCCAGCCATTCCCCAACCACTTATACTCGCATTACTTCCATCCTCTATGTTAACAATTCCTTAAAGTGTTCTCTCCATCTGCTCACTTTTTCTCCCTTCTCCAATAGTAATCTACCATTTTTATCTTTCACTCCCCTGCTAACTTCATTTCCACCCTGTCTTACTCTTTTCACCTCTTTCCAGAACATTTTCTTACAGTCCCTCCACTTTACACTCAAATTCCTTCCAAATTCCTCATCCACTCTCTTCTTACTCTCTCTTACTAATCTTTTCACCTCTCTCTTTCTTTCTACATATAACTCTCTCTTCCGCCTCTCAACTTCTTCCACGCCCCTATTTCTCATCCATTCATTGTATGCTTTCTTCTTTTGTGCCACAGCCTGTCTCACCTCTTCATTCCACCACGCTGTTCCTTGCACCCCCCTCCGTCTTCTCTTCCACACACCACATCACATGCTGCACATATTTCTTCTGTAAATATCCTACACACACCTTCCACGTCTCCCATCTGCTCCAATTCATACTTGCCCAATCCTTCCTCCACTTCTCTCTTATACTCTGCCTTTTTCTCATCCTCTTGTAACCTTTCCACTCTCCTTGCAACTACTCCTTCCTCTCGTCTTTCCCTTCTTCTATTCCCCCAATCGTACTTGAACTCTAATTCTGGCCACCACCAAGTAGTGGTCAGAAAGTCCACTCCCCCAACCTCTATAAGCTCTTGCATCCATTACACATCTTCGCATCCTTTCATCCACACACACATAATCAATCATTGCCTTCCTTTCATTCAGTTCACCACAATGATAATAATAATATTAATAACAATAATAACGATAACAATAATAATACTAATAATGATAATAACAACAATAATAATAAAATCGTCTCGATAGGGCAAGAGGAAAAGGTGGTTCTCAGACTCACTGGGTAATAATAATGATAATAATAATAATAATAATAATAATAATAATAATAATAATAATAATGCTTACAACATTAACAATATTTACAGAATTAAGTAAAATTATTTAGCAGAATATTTACACATACAGACCTGTGTAAACATATCTTGAATTTACATACCCATTTTTCCTAGATTAAAATTAATAATCATATACATAGGCTGCCCATAGTAATTATAAATCAGGTAAATTCAGAATAACTTTACATTTATTATAACATCTTAAAATATCCTCATTATTATTCTTACATGTATAAAGAAACAGGACTTAAAAATATTGACACACAACTACTTTTCATACAATACAAAATTTATTACGAAAAAAATATGAAGAAAAATCATACAGTCGTGGATATTAAGCCCTGGAACACGTTTTCTATTTCTTGGATTATTTATTTATTTATTTATCCGCTTATTTTGTCTCCCGAACAGACGATTTTCTGCAGCTGAAGGGATCTCTTGTAGTGAAGGGATTATTGAAGGAAAAAATCCAGCAAATAAAAAAAAATTCTAGGATAAAAGAAAAAGTAGTTTGAAAATGGAAAAAAAATGACAGACGTCCTTAGGTTCCAAGATGTGAATAAATTTGTGCATAAAACACCCATTACGTATAAATATGGTGCCTACCTATGTACAAAACTTGAATAAATGTAGTGTCCAGACTACACTTTAAAAATGCATTACAGTTTTTCCTTAAAGTTAGTGAGAATATATGCAGGAATATTCAGTGTTCATTATATATTATCTTCTCTTCTTAGTGGCAACATTTCAGGAGTGTTGCCATAGAAAATTAAAATATTCATAATCGAGAAACTGCAATGGAGATATATACATATATTTTCCTTTTCTTTTTTAATACATCTTCTGCTATTTTCGAAGCTGCCGTTCTGTAAATATGAATAAAAAATTAGAGTAGTTTCTATAAATCTGTCATATGAGATTCAGTGGACTCAAAACTAGGAAATTTTTAACAGGTACGTACAATAAGGAATGTGGATGATGGTGAGAAATTCTTTTGAAGCGTCACGCGAAAATAAAAATGGACAGAAACTTGGTAATGTTTAGGTAGTTTGAAAAATAAAATAAAAGTATTCATATTTATACTGTAATGGTAACATGATATATTATGTTGGCACTGATGTAATATTGGACTACTGTGAGTTTTATGTTTTTGTTCTTGCAGTTACCCCAGGCTCATAGAAAACGCGAACCAGGTGGACTGCGGGTGTGAGCTGCCCTTCTGCATTTCGCCATCATCCTTTCGGGGGATAGGGAAGTAGTTGAGGGACGTTTGTATAACCAGGAACTTGAGCCGCCTGGTTATATAAGTGCTACCACATGAAGGCGTCCCTCCCCCGTACCATAAGTTTCTAAAATCATAATAATATATATGGAGAAATGGTCTAAAAATTAAGTGGGTCGTGGTCTAGGTGGCACGAGAGGTTTCCGAGCAGCTTTTCTTTATTGATTTATTTTACATATTACACCACAAATTTCTCTTGCACATTGGGTACAGTTTTAATATCTAGCTGACTTACATACAGGTGGATACTGAGGTGTAATGTGAAGAATAAACCACAAAGCAAGAGGTGTTACGAAATATCCAAAACCATGTTGGAATACGAATAACTGTTTTAAAATTCTTTCCCCTTCCGGTAATCTTAGGCACTACCGTGTTAATGATAAAATTAATCATACTGTTTATACCAGAATCATAGTGTGAGAAAAAATTTGTTTATGGCAGTTTAGTAAAAAAAAATAGCAAAAAAAAAGATGACAGACGTCCTTAGGTTCCAAGATGTGAAGAAAGAATTACACAGCCCTCCCATGGAAATAAAATTAATCATGCGCTTTAACTGTTACTAGAACCCAAATTAAAACAAAAGACTACATTAGGGACACATTATAAACAGCTGTGGGGTGAGGTTAGGAACGTATCTTCTTGAAAAATAATCAACTTGCCATACTTACTTAAAAATATCCGACAGCCAGCAATTCTGACAACGTTATAGAGAGATGGCTGGATAAATAAAAGAATAAATAAATAAGTAAATAAATATTCAGATAGTTTTGGCAACAAAGCAAACTACATCAAATCCATATAAGCAAAATATATATGAACATGAAGATAAAAATTGTTAAAGTTTCTGTCAGTCCCTCTCAAGACGTGACAATGAAAAAATAGATAGATAGATAGATAGACAGATAGATAGATAGACATATAAATAAATAAACAGATAAGTAAATAAATAAATGGATGAATTAATAAACATCAATTGGAAAAGGTATTAAGGAGTGGTACATGAAAAAAAAAATAATAATAATAATAATTGCAGCTTCTGGTTACTTCTTTCAAGCAGTTGTTATCTAGACACGTAAAATAATTAATTAATCATAATCGTGGCAATATTTATCAAGAAATTGCTATATATTAATTAGGATCAGTATTTCTATGGCTATCTGCGCTATCAGTGTTGCCATATCAAAAATCGACTTCCCAAAAATTCAACTACAGGAGGATCGATGTGAAAGGGAATGTTCGGCTTTATATACAGTTTCAAGATAGATAAATAGATAGATAGATAGATAGAATGATTGACAGACCGATAGATAGATAGATCGGATAGATTATGTACACCAATAGAGAAGAGACTGATAAATAGACTGAAAGATAGATGGGTAAAGATATATATACATTATATAGTTTAGACGGTGTTCATGATAGATAGATAGAAAGAGATAGACAGAGAGACAGACAGGTAGACCAATTATTATGGAAACTAATATAGCAGAGAAACATTATAATTATAGTTTAGACGGTGTTCATTCTAGACAGACTGATAGATAGATAGAATGAGATAGACAAGGGAATTATGTCAACAAATAAATGAAAAGGTGAAAGAAAATACACCACAGATTGAAAAAGAGATGCGGTAGACAGACAGATAGACAGACAGATAAATAGATAGATAGATAGATAGATAGACAGATAGACAGGCAGAGAGAAGAGGAAAAAAAACTTGGCTATTCCGAAACTTAGTATTAACTTTCACGAGTTTTTTTATTTATATTTTTGCCTCTCTCTCTCTCTCTCTCTCTCTCTCTCTCTCTCTCTCTCTCTCTCTCTCTCTCTCTCTCTCTCTCTCTCTCAAAATTGCTGAAAAGTAATAGGATTTGAGAAAAGGTAGTAGTAGTAGTAGTAGTAGTATCGTGCTGGTAGTAGTACTGAGTAATAGTAATACCAGTAGTAGGAGTAGTATTGCAGTGGCAGTAGTAGTAGCAGTATTGTAGTAGTAGTAGTAGTAGTAGTAGTAGTACTAGTAGTAGTGAGAGCAGTAGTAGTACTGTGCTGGTAGTATTAGTAGTAGTAGTAGTAGTAGTGGCAGCACTGTGGTGCTGGTGGTAATAGTAGTAATGGCAGTAGCAGCAGTAGTTGTAGTAGTAATAATAGCAGTAGCGGTGCGGTGCTGGTGGTGGTAGTAGTAGTAGTAATAGCAGCAGCAGCAGCAGCAGCAGTAGTAATAGTAGAAGTAGTAGTAGTAGTAGCAGCAGTAGTAAAATAGTAGTAGCAGTATCATTTATAATCTAGTAAGCAAAGAAAATCACAATACCAACAACAATATCCACATTTTCTTTAACGTCAAAACACCTTTCCCAAATTTTCTCACATTTACCATAATTTTCCGCTCGTGCAATTAGCTCTTCATCCAAAAGACGGTCAGGAAACACGCGAGCACTACGTTGTGGGAGGGCAGGAGCGGCAAACCTGAACGAAAGGGAGAGAAAAAGAACGATATTAGGTGAAACAGGGGAGAGAGGATTGTTTAGGGGGAACTGAGGTAATTTTACAACTTTTATTACTAGTATTTTGTCTGCTTATGATTACTGCTGGGAGATTTTGTGTTCTTGTATATGTTTGTTATACGTGTGTGCTGGAAGTTTGCTCTCATTCAGCCAGTCCCAAAGAAGGGTGACCACTCCCAACCCTCCAACTATCGTCCAATTGCTTTAACGTCCTGTATTTCAAAAGTTTTCGAGTCAATTCTCAATAGAAAAATTTTAAGGCGTCTTTCCTATCACAACCTTCTTTCTGATCGTCAGTACGGGTTCCGTCAGGGACGCTCCACTGGCGATCTTCTCACCTACCTTTCAGACTCCTGGTCATCCTCCTTTCGGGACTTTGGCGAAAGCTTTGCCATTGCACTTGACATCTCAAAGGCTTTCGATCGAGTCTGGCATAAATCTTTAATTTCCAAACTGCCCTCCTACGGTTTCTATCCTCCTATCTGTGCCTTCATCGCTAGCTTCCTTTCTGGTCGTTCTATAGCCGCTGTTGTAGACGGCCATCGTTCTTCTCCTAGATCTATCAACAGTGGTGTTCCTCAGGGCTCTGTCCTATCACCAACTCTCTTCCTTTTATTCATCATTGATCTTCTAAGCTGTACTTCTAACCCTATCCACTCATACGCTGATGACTCCACCCTTCACCTTTCCATTCGGTTCCCGCAACGCCCATCTCAACAGTTACTTCAACAAACAAGGGATGAGGCTATGGCACGCCTAATGTCTGACTTGGCTCGTATCTCTGACTGGGGTTAAAATAATATGGTTGTTTTTAATGCATCTAAGACTCAGTTTTTACACCTATCAACCCGACAAAATCTTCCTCAGGTATACCCACTAATGTTTAATAATATTCAGCTTAATCCTGCATCATCCTTGAACATGCTTGGGGTTTCATTTACGCGGGACTTATCTTGGAAAGATCATATTACATCTCTTGTAAAATCTGCTTCCAAGAGATTGGGTGTGCTAAGTCGACTCCGCTCTTTCTTTACCCCTGCACAATTGTTGACTCTATACAGGGGTTTTATCTGCCCCTGTGTGGAGTACAACTCTCATGTGTGGGAAGGCTCCCCACATACAGCTCTTCTCAATAGGGTGGAGTCAAAGGCTTTTCGTCTCAATAACTCTCCTCCTCTTACTGACTCCCTTCAACCTCTGTCTCTTCGCCGCACTGTTGCATCTTTATCTCTTTTCTATCGCTACTTTAATGGTCACTGCTCCTCTGAACTGTCTGCTCGCGTTCCTCCACCTCTACGACGGGCGCGTAGCACCCGTCTGGCAGCAAACTCTCATCCCTTTTCTGTCCAGCTCTCTAATGCAAGAGTTAACCGTTACTCTCAGTCTTTCATTTATGCAACTGGTCAACTCTGGAACTGTCTCCCTCTGTCTGTATTTCCTGCTGCCTATGATCTCCAGTCTTTCAAACGCAGTGTGTCCAGGCATCTCAAAATGATCGGATCTTGAATTCGGCTCTCTATTCTATTTTGTTTTTCTCTTGGAGGGAACTGTTACTGCGGGCTTATGGCCTTTGGTTCCTTCTTCCTCGCATTAAAAAAAAAAAAATGAACAAATCACGGAAATTAAGACATACAGCGACAACAACAACAACAACAACAACAACAACTACTACTACTACTACTGCAACTACTCTACTACTACTACTACTACTATTACTACTACTCTATAACAACAATAACTACCATAACAGCAATCATAACAACAACAATAACATCAATAACAATAACAACAACAACTATGCTACTATTACTACTACTACTACTACTACTACTACTACTGCCACTACTACTACTACTGCTACTACTACTACTACTGCTACTACTACACTTGTGGGACTGTAAACAAATGAAATGAGTATCCAAACATAATTATAAAGACTAATGATCACAACCATACATACTGATACAGCCACATAAAGCCTAAAAAAAAAAGATAGAAAGTAATTAAAAGCCACACCAAGCTACTTAAGCCACTAATCACACAAAGACATTAAAGCCACGTGAAGCCATAAGCCAAATAAATTCATCCTAAAGCCCCATAAAGCCTTAATTTAGCCACACAAAGACAGCACAAACGATATTAAATGCATATCCGTCTATCATAAATCCATGTCTATCCGTAACAAAGCTAAAGTTACAAAGAGAATAATATAAATCTACACATTCACAAACCCATACAGAGCCACACAAAGTATAACCTAGACACATAAAGCCCTCCATACACGGCCACAGTGAGCCACGACAGAGCCATATAAAGCCATAACAAAGCCAGATTTACAGAAAAAAGCCACTTAATTCCTTGAGTCACAGCCATAAAAGCCAAATAAATCGTAGCTGAGCCTCGAAAAGTCACGAAAATACAGTTAAATAGCTCCATTTTTCCTCCCCCTCCCTCCGTAAGCAAAAGAAAGGCCAAATTTAGTACTGTATGTGTCTCTAACTGTGCCACTCACTCACTCGGGGTAACTTTTTGAAGGATGAAATATGGCCAGTTCCAACCGTAGAGTTTAATGAGCGTCACATTAATTGGGCATGTGTTGAGGGGTGAAAGGTTTTGGTGGTGCCTGGGGTGTCTGGGGTGTGCATAGGGTGTCTGAGAGGTGTGTCTGGGATGTGTCTTGGATGTCTGAGGTGTGTGCCTGAGGGGTGTGGCTTAGGGGTTTATCTAAGGTGTGTCTGGAGGGTGTCCAAGTGGTGTCTGTGGTGTGTTTGAGGGGTGTGTCTGGGATGTGTCTGGGGCATGTCTGAGAGGTGTGTCTGGGATGTGTCCGGGGTGTGTCTGGAGCGTGTCTGGGGTGTGACTTAGATGTGTCTGAGGGGTGTGTCTAAGGGGTGTTTCTGAGGGGTGTGTCTGGGGTGTGTCTTGGATGTGTTTGGGGTATGTCTGGAGTTTGTCTGGGGTGTGCCTGAGTGCTCTCTGGTGTGTCTGTGGTGTGTCTGGGATGTGTCTGGGGTGTATCTGGAGTGTGTCTGAAGGGGTTTGTCTTGGATGTGTCTTGGTGTGTCTGGGGTGTGTCTGGGGTATGGGGTGTGTATGAGGGGTGTGTCCTGGGTGTGGCTTGGGTGTGTGTGAGGGGTGTGTGTGAGGGGTGTGTCCTGGGTGTGGCTGGGGTGTGTGTGAGGGGTGTGTCCTGGGTGTGGCTGGGATGTGTGTGTGGGGTGTGTGTGAGGGGTGTGTCCTGGGTGTGGCTGGGGTGTGTGTGAGGGGTGTGTCCTGGGTGTGGCTGGGGTGTGTGAGGGGTGTGTCCTGGGTGTGGCTGGGGTGTGTGTGAGGGGTGTGTTTGGGGTGTGTGTGAGGGTTTTATCTGGTGTGTGTCTGGGATGCATCTGAGGCGTCTGGGGTGTATCTGAGGGGTGTGTTTCGGGTGTGTCTGGGGTGTGTTTAGGATGTGTCTGGGATGTGTCTGCGGTGTGTCTGAGGGGTGTGTCTATGGTGTGTCTGTGGTGTCCGAGGGGTGTGTCTGAGGGCTGCGTCTGGGGTGTCTCTGTGGTGCGCCTACAGTATCTATGGGATGTGTATAGGGCGTTTCTAGGGTGTTTGAGGTGTGTCTGAGGCATATCTGGGGAGTGCCATGGGTGTGTCTGGGGTGTGTCTGAGGGGTGTGTCTCTGGTGTCTCTGGGGTGTGTCAGGGAAATGTCTGAGACCTGTGTCTGGGGTGTGTTTGGAGTATGCTTAAGGGATATGTCGGGTTGTGTTTGGGGTATGTCTGAGAGGTGTGTCAAGGTGTTTTTGGGGTAAGTCTGAGGGATGTGTCGGGGTGTGTCTAGGAAATGTCCGAGGGTGTGTCTGGGGTGTGTCTTTTTTTTTTTTTTGTGGTTTGTCTGATGGGGTGTGTTTGGGATGTGACTGGGGAATGTCTGAGGGGTGTGCCTGGGGTGTGTCAAGGATGTGTTTGGGGTATGTTTGAGGGGTGAGTCTTGGATGTGTCTGGGGTATGTCTATGGTGTCTCTGATGGGTGTGTTTGGGATGTGACTGAGGTGTATCTGTAGTGCGTCTGAAGGGCGGTGTCTAGGGTGTGTCTGAGAGATGTGTATTGGGTTTGTCTGAGGGGTGCATCTTGGTTATGTTTGGGGTGTGTCTAGGGTGTATCTGAGGGGTGTATCTTGGGTATCTTTGGGGTGTGTCTGGGGGTGTGTCTGAGAGGTGTGTCTCTGTTGTGACTGGGGTTTGTTTGGGGTATGTCTGAGCAGTGTTTCTGGAGTGTGTCTGTGTTGTGTCTGGGGTGTGTCCGTTGTGTGTCTAAGGGGTATGGCTAAGGGATGTGTCTGGAATGTGTCTGACGGGTGTGTCTGGGGTGCGTCTGGGATGTGTCTGAGGGGTGAATCTGGGATGAGTTAGGACTGTGTCTGGGGTGTGTCTGAGGGATGTGTTTGGGATGTGCCTAAGGGGTGTCTGGGGTGTGTTTGGGGTGTGTCTGGGGTATTGGTGGGGTATGTCGTGAGTGTGTCTCAGGGGTGTGTCTAGGAGTGTGTCTGAGGTGTGCCTAAGGGATGAATCTGAGGGGTGAGTCTAAGGGGTGTGTCTGAGGGGTGTGTCTGAAGAGTGTATCTATCATGTGTCTGGGGTGTGTTGAGGTATGTCTGGGGTGTGTCTGAGGGGTGTGTCTGGGGTGTGTCTAGGGTATGTTGAAGTGTATCTAGGGTATGTTGAGGTATGTCTGGGTGTGTTGAGGTGTGTCTGGGGTATGTTGAGTTGTGTCTGGGGTGTGTTGAGGTGTGTCTGGGGTATGTTGAAGTGTATCTAGGGTATGTTGAGGTGTGTCTGGGTGTGTTGAGGTGTGTCTGGGGTATGTTGAGGTGTGTCTGGGGTGTGTTGAGGTGTGTCTGGGGTGTGTTGAGATGTATCTAGGGTATGTATGAGGTGTCTTTGGTGTGTCTTGGGTGTGTCGAAGGGACGTCTGGGTTGTGTCTGGAGTATGACTGGAGTGTGTCTGGGGTGTGTATGTGGGGTGTGTCTGGGCTATGTCTGGAGGGTGTCTGGGGTGTGTATGTGGGGTGTGTCTGGGCTATGTCTGGAGGGTGTCTGGGGTGTGTCTTGGGCGAGTCAAAGAGATGTGTCTGGAGTGTGTTTGGGGTATGTCTGAGGGATGCATCTGGGGTGTATCTGTGGTGTGTCTGACGGGTGTGTCAGGAATGTATTTGGGGTGTGTCTGTGGTATGTCTGGGGTGTGTTGGGATGTGTCGGTTGTGTTTGAGGGATGTGTCTGTGGTATGTCTGGGGTGTGTCTGATGGGGTGTGCATCAGGTATGTCTGGGGTGTTTCGAGTGTGCCTGGGGGTGTCTGAGGTGTGCCTGGGGGTGTCTGAGGGGTGTGTCTGAGGTGTGCCTGGGGATGTCTGAGGGGTGTGTCTAGGGTGCGCCTGGGGATGTCTGAGGGGTGTGTCTGGGGTGTGCCTGGGGGTGTCTGAGGGGTGTGTCTGGGGTGTGCCTAGGGTGTCTGAGGGGTGTGTCAAGGGTGTGTCTGGGGGTGTCTGAGAGGTGTGTCTGGGGTGTGCCTGGGGGTGTCTGAGGGGTGTGTCTGGGGTGTGCCTGGGGTGTCTGAGGGGTGTGTCAAGGGTGTGCCTGGGGGTGTCTGAGGGGTGTGTCTGGGGTGTGCCTGGGGTGTCTGAGGGGTGTGTCAAGGGTGTGTCTGGGGGTGTCTGAGAGGTGTGTCTGGGGTGTGCCTGGGGGTGTCTGAGGGGTGTCTTAGGTGTGCCTGGGGGTGTATGAGGGGTGTGTCTAGGGTGTGCCTGGGGGTGTCTGAGGGGTGTGTCTGGGGTGTGTCTGGGGTGTGCCTGGGGGTGTCTAAGGGGTGTGTCTGGGGTGTGTCTGAAGGTGTCTGAGGGGTGTGTCTGGGGTGTGCCTGGGGGTGTCTGAGGAGTGTGTCTGGGGTGTGCCTGGGGGTGTGTGAGGAGTGTGTCTGGGGTGTGCCTGGGGGTGTCTGAGGAGTGTGTCTGGGGTGTCCCTGGGGGTGTCTGAGGAGTGTGTCTGGGGTGTGCCTGGGGGTGTGTGAGGGGTGTGTCTGGGATATGTCTAGGGTGTGTGTGTGTGTGTGTGTGTGTGTGTGTGTGTGTGGTGGGTCTCTGGGGTGTGTATGGGATGTTTCTGGGATGTGTCTAGAGTGTGTCTGAGTTGTGTCCGGAGTGTGTCAGGAATGGGTCTAAGATGTGTCTGGGGTGTGTCTGGCTTGTGTCTAAGGGGTGTCTGGGGTGTGTGTCTGGGGTGTGTGTCTGGGGTGTGTGTCTGGGGTGTGTGTCTGGGGTGTGTGTCTGGGGTGTGTCTGGGGTGTCAGATTAGATGTGTGTGGAGTGTGTCTGGGGTGCGTCAAGGGGATGTGTGTGGGGTGTGTCTAGGGTGTGTCTGGGGTGTTTCTGAGAAGTGTATCTGGGATGTGTCTGGGGTGTGTCTGGGGTGTGTCTATGGTGTTTTGGGTGTGTTTGATAGGTGCGTCGGGTGTGTTTGGAATGTGTCTTGGTGGCTCGGTGTTTGGAGTGGTGATCTCAGAGGAGTATTTCGTACTCTAAGTGTATATGGAGATTTCGTAACACACCTTCCTTAGCGAATTATTCTGCACATTACACCTCAATATCCTATTCTACATAATTTATAAAACTTTCCCGATATGAGCGCGATAGTGCACATAACTTTAAGGTGAAATTAGGAGGATGAATCACTAACGAAAATGTGCTACGAAGCCTCTCATACGGTGGACCCAGGTTCGAGTCTCGCTAAGAACGTAACCAAAACCACAGCCTGAAGGATCGACATTTATATTCCCCGCGGTGTAGCAATAACTTTCCTTCCACTACAGGGTGTCCCAAGGGGCGTGTGAGAAGCTGAAGTAGGTTAATGTTGAGCTGATTTTGAGGAATAAGCCCTATGGAGTCAAATTCACAGCCATTATGAATTTGAAAGGAGGATGGTCGGCTGCAGAGGAGAAACATTTACCCGAAGTCTACTGGTTCCATGCTTTGACAAACCTGGGGAATAATCTCAACAATTACCTGTTATTGGTTCTTCTTTTTCGCACATAAATACTCTTAGTTACTAGAGGAAAGTATGTGGAAGCCTGTGAACGCGTGTCACGAAGTCTTAAAGGTAGATATCGGTGTTAAGTGGGGTAGCATTGTGTTGCCTTGCTCGATTCGTGTGTTCTACCCGCTATCCCAGTGCCCTCCGCCCTCCCTCCTTACCAAACCACCAGATGACATTAAATAAGGATAATATTACAAATAATAACACTAAATTGCATTAAATATGGATAATACTGATAATTAACAACGCTAAAAGCAAAATCCCAGACTGAAGAGACAACCAGACATCAAAGAAAACCAATTCAACGCATAACTAAAACAAAACGCAATTCATTTATTATTCCCAGCCACAAAATAATATTACCAACTCGTGCCAGTGTTTCGTGATAAATGGAATAATTATGCTTGTTTATGCCCGCAGTTAAAAGCAGGGAGGAAGTATTTAATGAGGTGAGAAGCGCATTATTCAGGCCGTTTAAATATGGCGTGGTTTGTGGCTTCACCCGCCTAATATTGCGCAGTGATATATGGCGGGCGGTTCTGATGCACTCCTGTGTTTTTCGATACTCTGGCGATATTTATGGATACTCTAAAGCTGTATTGCCGATACTGAAAGGGAAGTAATAGACCGGAATGATTTTTGAGAAAGGTTAGAGGTTGTAGAAGGCTAGCATTTTGAATAAACTATCAAGGAAAGAACTTTGTTACGGATCTCAAAAAATTCAAACCATTTTATTTTTTTTCTCTGATCTAAGAACACAATTAACATTTTTAAAGCAGATATAAAATAACTATAACATATTTTAAGTTATTAGCCTTTAAATACCTAAATTAATAGCAAAGGAGAGGGCAAATTAAGGTATTTGATTGATGTATATGAGAGAGGGGGGTGTGAGTTGGGAGCAGGGCAGTGAAATGGCGGGGGACAGGGCGACCTGGAGGCGATTTGTTTGTGGCCAACCCAAACGGGATTGAGGCGTCTGGCAATAGATAGAATTGATGTAAACTCGAAATTAAGGGAAAATAGAAGAAAACGGAGAATTTCAAAGGGGAAACTCCGACAAAAAAGCTGCCCTGAGGTAATTCCTGTTTATGTACAATTTAAACTTCACCTCTCTAGTTTTTGGAGTCGAATTACCGGAGCCATTAACACTATTATCATTTATTCAGGAGAGAGAGAGAGAGAGAGAGAGAGAGAGCGAAAGGACCAAGTAAAGAGAGAAATAAGAAAATAGAGACAAGACTGAAGACAGTGCAAAAAGAGGGGAAAGAGAAAAGAGAGATGACAGACTGAAAAAAAGGAGAGAGAGAGAGAGAGAGAGAGAGAGAGAGAGAGAGAGAGAGAGAGAGAGAGAGGACAGTATGGAGAAGAGGGAAGAGGAAAAAAAGGGAGAGGAAAGAAAACGAAGGAGAAAATGGAAAGACAGGAAGAAGAAAACAGCAAGAGGAAGATGAAAAAGAAAGAAAGAAGCATTTGACTTAAACTTGTGATTTTGGCCCGTATTTTCGTCGTTTAAGCTTCCTAACACCTCTTCCTTAGCGATTTATTTTCGGATATGGCTGGTTAATATACTTCTGCACTTTTGTTTTAATGCAGATTTTAGCGATATTAGAATGACAGACTTATATATAATTCGTAGAAGGACTTAAAGGTGTAATGAGCAAAATAAGTCGCTGAGGAAAAAGTGTTAGGTAGCTTCCTTAACCGACGAGAATAATTGCCTTTGACTTATACCGATTGCCCTCAAAATCTACTTATTTCACTCCTGCCTGATCCTCAACCCGCTCACCAATGCTGGCCTAAATCGGATCAAAACTGCTTGAGTTGACCTTATCCCGTGGCCTACTGTTTCCAAATCATATCTCTCTATCCTTGGTTGACCCTCAGCCCTTCCACCGAATCTGGTCCGAATCCAAAGAGAAATGTTCAAATTACAGGGCAGAACACTTAACACCGACCTGTTACCGATTGTTCCAGACATCCCCTCCTCCTTCACTCTACCCCCTACCCTCCTTCAAAGCGGGATGGGTCTTTACAGGATCGAATCTGTTTAATGTGACTTTTTGCGTGACCTTTAACATTTCCCTGTCACTCTGGGATATGATTGTTTTCAAAGTACAAATCCTTCTTTTCGCCTTACCCTTAACCCATCCACGAAGTTAGATCTAAATCGGATCCAACTGAATAAACTGATCTTGCCGACTTTTGGCCAATTGTTCTGGACTGTCAATAGTAAATCTCTTGGCTGACCCTGAACCGTTCCACAAAGTATGTCCAGATCAGATGAAAATTGTTTGAAGCTTTTATTATTATTATTATTATTATTATTATTATTATTATTATTATTATTATTATTATTATTATTATTTACAGAATCATCGGTCGAACTTTGACCTCGTCCCGTGATCTTGATCTTTGTTCTGAAAAAGTGACTCCTCGTAATTGCCTTACCCTCAACCCTTCCACCAAACTTGGCCTAAAAAATAAGCTGACCTTCACCTATTATTCTCAAATCAGGTCAACTCTTTGGCTGATTTGTTTGTTTACATTCGCTGCAAAACTTATTACATACATACAGACAAGAGAGATATCGCTAGTCAAAACAACAAACAACTTTTACGAGCACGGTAGCAATGAGAGAGAGAGAGAGAGAGAGAGAGAGAGAGAGAGAGAGAGAGAGAGAGAGAGAGAGAGAGAGAGAGAGAGAGAGGGAGGGAAATAATCAGAAGAGAGCGAGTGAGAGATGGGGGAGCAGCGGAGGGAAGGAAGAAGGAAGCGCTGCATTTCCTGACGAGTGTAAATTTTCAAGAGAGTCCTGAATACTTTACGGCTGGTTTGGGGGTGATGATGGTAGTTGTGGTGGTTGTGGTAGGTGTGGTGGTTGTGGTGGTTGTGGCAGTTGTGGTAGGTGTGGTGATTGTGGTGGTTGTGGTAGGTGTAGTGGTTGTGGTAGTTGTGGTGGATGTGGTAGGTGTGGTGATTGTGGTGGTTGTGGTAGTTGTGGTTGTTGTGGTGGTTGTGGTGATTGTGGTGGTTGTGGTAGCTGTGGTAGTTGTAGTAGCTGTGATGCAACTGTGATGGCTGTGGTAGTAGTAATTGTGGTGATTGTGGTAGTTGTGGTTGTAACAGTTGTAGTAGTTGTGATGATTGCGGTAACCGTAATGACTGTGGTAGTATATATATTGTGGTGGTTGTGGTGACTTGTAGTTGTGGTTGTAGTAGTTGTGATTGTAAGTGTTGTAGTAGTTGTGGTTGTAACTGTTGTGGTTGTAGTAGTTGAGGTAGTTGTGGGGGTTGTAGTAACTGTGATGGTTGTGGTGATTGTAGCAGGAAAGTGGTTGTGGTTGTAGTAGCTGTGGTTGTTGTAGTGATTGTAGCTGTGGTAGTTATGATGACTTGTAGGGTGTTGGTTGTGGCAGAGTAACAGTGATAGCATTGACAACTGTGGTAGCAAATGTAGGTTGTGGTTGTGAGTGTGTTGTGTTTGTGGTACCTGGAATGTTGGTTACTGTGGTAGTGGTGGTAGCTGTTTAGTAATTCTGAGGGTGGTAGTTGTGGTAATGTTGGTAATAATGTTGGTAGTAATGACTCTTTATACAAGCTGGTTGTTAGAATAGTCGAAAAGGAGGTGAAAAAAGAGTGGAAAGCTGAATGTTGGTAGTTATAATGTTTGTTGTACTAGTAACGCAGAGACAGGGTGGTTGTGGTAGTTCTGGTGATTGTGGTAACTGTGGAGGCTGTGGCAGTTGTGGTGGTTGTGGTAATTGTTGTGGTTGTGGTAGTTGTGGCAGCTGTGGTGGTTTTGGTGGTTGTGGTAGTTGTGGTGGCTGGGGTGATTGTGGTGGTTGTGGTGGTTGGGGTAGCTGTGGTGATTGTGGTGATTGTGGTAACTGTGGTGGTTGTGGTAATTGTGAAGGTTGTGGTAGCTGTGGTGATTGTGGTAGTTGCGGTAGCTGTGGTGGTTGTGGTAGTTGTGGTGGTTACGGTAGTCCCCTAATACATACCCTCCAAGACATTCAACAGCATTCCATTTAGTCACATAAAGCCAAATAATCCCAGTGTGCACCAAAGCTTCATAAACATGCAGTAAAGACACAGGGTCATACAAAAGTTACAGAGAAACATATAAAGCCAAACAGAGGCGTGGCACAGAGAACACTTAAGCAGCATGCGGCCATTTTTTTTTTTAATGCGAGGAAGAAGGAACCAAAGGCTGAGCCCGCAAAATAGTTCCTTAAAAAAAAATAAAATTACAATACAAAAGAGAGCCAAATTCAAGATCCGTTCATTTCGAGATGCCCGGACACACTGCGTTTGAAAGACTGGAGATCATAGGAAGTAGGAAATACAGACAGAGGGAGACAGTTCCAGAGTCGACCTGTTGCATAAATGAAGGTACATAAAGCCACACTAAACAGCAAAAAGTAAAGATAAGTTAAAGTTACGAGAATCTGCATAAAGCCATCATAAAGCCACATGTTTATAAAAATTCAGCGTACAGTCTCGGCATATAAAGCCACCTATTTGATAAAGCCATATACAAAAAGCCACTTATAGTTAGAATAATGAAAGGTCAGATAAAACAGCGAAAAGAATCTAAGGAAAGCACATAAAGCCTCAGAAAAATGAAAAAAAATATGATAAACCACAACCTCTCAAAAATCCGTCACAGACCCAGATACTCATCCAAGCAAAGTAGTAATAAAGCAATAATAAAACCCCATAAATCCGCAATAAAGCCACAAAAATCCGCAATAAGCCACAAAAATCCGCAATAAAGCCACAAAAATCCGCAATAAAGCCACAAAAATCCTCAATAAAGCCACAAAAATCCGCAATAAAGCCACAAAAATCCGCAATAAAGCCACAAAAATCCTCAGTAAAGCCAGTCACTCACCGCCGCCGGAGAAGTAGTTAGAGAAGAGGGAGGATGGGACGTGCCTGACCCTGAGCACGACCTTTGACCTGACCTCGTGTCCGCTCAGCCGCAGCACACACTCCCCGACCACCTTGCCACCGCGCCCCCTCTCGCTGCTGTCACGCCACACCTAGGATCGAATCCAACACCATTACCACAAAAAAAAGAAAAAATATGTTGTGAGTAAAGATTCGGTTTCAAGATCACATACATACATACATACATACACAGGGTCTTACATACATACATACATACACAGGGTCTTACATACATACATACATACATACACAGGGTCTTCCATACATAGCTCCTCTCTTCCACTCTGGCCAGCAATTTCTCGTGCCCGTTCTGTGTCATTTATTCATTTCATACTCCTACCGCCAGACCCACGCCCACATCAGCAGACTGAGCCTTCTCCTCAACACATAACATACAGGTAGTTAAGTCTGTAGTGGAGCGTTATTTAAGGACCACCCTGTATGCAAACAAGCGTACATAGAAGTGTGTGTATGTGTGTGTGTGTGTGTGTGTGTGTTTGTGTGTGTGTGTGTGTGTGTAATTCACCGGGTCGGTCAGGATCACTTGATGGTCGTGATCGTCAGCTTTTACCCTCCCGGAAGAGAGCTGAGAGCTCATATAGTCCGATCTAAGGGCAAGGCTGCGACCTTCACACACGCACACACCCGTCCCCTTGCTCAAGGGGGACAGTAACCACCCACTTCGACAGTGAAACTTTTCGCAACCTGAGCGAGGCGCGAACTCCCGTCCACCAGTTGGCAAGCGAGAACGTTACCACTGCACCAGCAGTGTGTGTGTGTGTGTGTGTGTGAGAGAGAGAGAGAGAGAGAGAGAGAATAATGTATAGATTATTACAAAACACAATCTCTGAAGGAACAGGGAACAATGAAGTGTGAAAATGTGCACAATACTCTTCACATCTCAGCAACAAATGGCAGGCGATTGTACCCAGGACCATGAGAAAGAGCAATATCTATAGTCCGTCTGTCTTCACTTGGCAAAACTGGGCTGCTAATACAACTTTAAAACACAGTCGCGATTGCATGAAACTCGATGCATGTTTAGTTATGAGGTAAAAATGAGTCTCCTTGATCACTAGTCAAATCTTCACGACCAACTAAGCTGAATTGGAGTTACTGATCTTTGCAATAATATTTTCCTCGTAAACATTAAAAAAAACGCTGAATTACGAACTTATATAAAAGACTAAAATATTCGTCCCTAAAATATGAATATAATGAGTTTACGTTAAATTGGCCTAAAATTGCCATCTCTCCATCTTGAATGCTGAGTTGTAACCATAGAAGGAAAACTAGAGTCTGGTGACAGTCACGAAGAAGTGCTACGGAAAGGTCGTCGAGTTGTAACATTGTCTTCTTTTTCTGACACTGAACTGCGTAAAAAAAAAAAAATGATAAAGAAAATGCCATAGGAAGAAAATTTGGGTCAAGGTAAAAGAAAATAAAGTTAGGCAGTAAGTTGGGAAATACCTCTCATAGTGCCACCTCATTAAAGACACTGAATGTAGCTGTGTAACTGTGTAGTAGTAGTAGTAGTAATAGTAGCAGTAGAGGTAGTAGTAGTAGTAGTAGTAATATATGCAAACTCAGGCTCATCTGAGCCTTAAACCCGGTGAACTGAAGGCTTAAAATTGCCCTTCTCCTGCAGTCTATCCTTCTCATTAAGGGGGTGTGGGTAGGGAGAGAGTGAGGGACGTTTGTATAACCAGGCAGAAGAGCAGACTGGTTATATCGGTGCCACCACGTGAAGGCGTCCCTCTCCAGCTTCCAGTTGCCTACGTAGCTGTTAAAATTGAGGTAAATACTACAGGTGACACAGGTGCACTAATCACCCCAACCACACCTCCACCTCTCTCTCTCTCTTTCTTTCTTTCTCTCTCTCTCTCTCTCTCTCTCTCTCTCTCTCTCTCTCTCTCTCCCCGTGCCTTACCTGTGCTGCCGGTATAATTAACGTCGATGCTACAGGTGATGACATAGGTGCTCCCATCATCCCTACGACGCCTTCACCTCTCTCTTCGGACACATACTCTCGCCGTACCTGGTAGTGATAGGCAATAAAGGACTCAACTATATTATTATTATTATAATTATTATTATTATTACTGTTATTATTATCATTATTATTATTATTAATTATTATTATTATTATTAATTATTATTATTATTATTATTACTATTAT
The DNA here is from genome assembly GCF_032717465.1 of Coenobita brevimanus. Classification (NCBI taxonomy): domain Eukaryota; kingdom Metazoa; phylum Arthropoda; class Malacostraca; order Decapoda; family Coenobitidae; genus Coenobita; species Coenobita brevimanus. Next base: position 6,932,014 of record NC_137030.1, on the reverse strand, counting down.
TATTATTATTATTACAATCGTCATTATCGTCGTCTTCATCATCATGGTCGGTAGTGTAGTGATTTTCTCGTGTTACTGGAAATCACAGTAACCATAGAAACAGTGATTTAAAATAGTAGTACTAATATTAATACGAACTACAGCAACAAAAACTACGAGAACGACAAAGAATTATAAAACCAAAGGCAACATCTGCCAGCAAATATTATGACATTCACCCAATTTTGTTTCTGATACAGTATCCGTTTATAGGCTAATAACAAGATCCGGTTTCTCTTGTCCATGTATAACAGGCTAAAGGGCACGCTGAAAATCGAACTCGCCTCGTAACATAACGAGTTTGAAGGCGAACAGAACACGTGCATTTTCTGGAACTGTTGTTTTTGTGTCTGGTCGTTCACATCTGCATTTTATTTATTTATTTATTTATTTTTTTGACTCCGTTCCTGCATTTTTTAAACCTCACAGGATCAAAAATAATTTCAAATGCCTAAATTGGAAAATCGGAGAAAGAAGTCTCGAAATATCAGGCCCAAGTATCCAGAATAAATTGGTTAGAAGAACGACAATACCGACATCAATGCAGAAAAAGGAGGAAAGTGACTCTTTGGACAATGTAAAAAAATCAGATTACAAAAAAAATAAGAAAAATAATCGGGAAAAAGATTACAGTAACAACAAAAACATGAGTAACAACAAAAACATTAGAGCAAGAAAACAAAAACATAACAAGAACACAATACTCGTAGCCTTACCTGCACCCCATCCAAGTACCAGGTGAGGGAGGGTAAGGGGGTGGTGAGGGGGAGGGGGGAGGCCTCACACCTCACCCTCACTGTGTCACCCCCCTCATACACCTCACCCCCACCCACCAGGCGCGGAGGGGGCAGCGGGGTGTCTGGGGGGGGAGAAAGAAAAAGGGGGTGTTAGCCTGCTGAGGGAGAAAAGGAAGGAAATGGAGAGAGAAATAAGTAATTGGGATTGCAGGTAGATAAAGAGAAAGATCTGTTTTTCTATCTATCCACTTTCTGCCTATATCTACCCACTTACCTACCTGTTTACCTACCTACCTACTTATCTGTCTATCTATCTGCCTATGTCTATCTGTCGTGGTCTTTTTAATACGCATTCCAATTCTCGCTTTTTTCTAACATTTTCGTACCCTATATACTCCTTACTTTCATTCCTATTTTCATATTCCTGCTTTCATTCCTATATCCTTCCCATAAATATTCCTGTTTTCATTCCTATTTTCCACCCACATATATTCCTACTTTCATTCCCATTCTCTTATTCCTACTTTCATTCCTATTTTCTTCCCATACATATTCCTGCTTTCACTCCTACACTCTTCCTTCACTTTTCTGCACATTAATGAATTCCTGCAATCTATTTCTTTATATCGATCTGTCTATATGTCTGCTAGAGGATGAGAGTTGAACTATTATACGAGCTGAGATGAACAGACAGACAGAAGGCACAACAGAAACTAAGGAATTGGATATAAATACTGATAGAATTGTTGTTTATATATGATACTTACCTCCATCCTTCCATATTTCTACTCTCTCTCTCTCTCTCTCTCTCTCTCAGGACAGTCAGAAGTAATCCCAGTTCTGAAAAGGATATTCTACTACGAACTCTAACTATACTCTCTCTCTCTCTCTCTCTCTCTCTCTCTCTCTCTCTCCTTACCTTTTCCACTTCTATCTCCCTCTCTGCCTCCCTTACCTCCCTACCTTCTCCCCACCACCCTCTCTCTCTCTCTCTCCTTTTCCCACTTCCCTCCTGTCTCCCTCTCTGCTCCAGTTACTTCCCTCATTCCCCTTCTCTCTCTCTCTCTCTCTCTCTCTCTCTCTATCTATCTATCTCTCTCACACTCACCTAGCACAGTCATGGTCGCCGATGCTGTCTCTGTCCTAAACGAGGGATGCTCTGCGATCACCTCACACTTATATTCTCCTGTCGCGTCCCCAGTGAGCGAGGTTAAAGACAGACTGACTTCCGTGTCCGTGCGAGTTAGCTCCTGAAAAAAAGAGAGAAAAAAAAGAGAGCTTATTAAAGACAGTGAGTAAGGGAGCGTGAGGAAAGTAAAGATAATTGACAGGGAGACTGAGATACGTAGAGATAATGGGTGGCTCTAGAATCTTTTATGTTTGAGATAGTGGCTACTTAGATGTACTTTTAGAGGCTAGAGATAGATTTTTTGCTGGAGATATATAAGTAAGATAATTAGAGATAGTGGAATATTTTAGATGACTGTAGATGGTAGAGATAGTGAGATTTCTGCTTCTGATTGTATAGAGACTAGAAGTAGAAATAGTGCAATGTCAGAGACGAGTTTAGAGGTTAGAAATAGAGATAGTCAGGTGTCTCGAAAAAATATATACAGTGAAATGTTTCAGATGTTTACAGAGATTAGAGATGAGATGGTGGTGTCTGGTATTATTATTATTATTATTATTATTATTATTATTATAATTATTAATTCTGCGAAGCGGGATGATATAATTTTTGGCAACGCGCCCTATACTCGTCCCGTAGCTCTATATTGTGTGTGTGTGTGTGTGTGTGTGTGTGTGTGTGTGTGTGTGTGTGTGTGTGTGTGTGCAGTTCTCCGAGGCTGTTTGATGGATATGAATGAAACTTGGCAGTTGAGTTCCTTGGTTTGCTGGAAAGGTCCTCCACTATAGACAATTTTCCAATCATGATTACTATAGGGAGTCAGCCAGCCTAGCCAAAATAAAAATGCTCTGAAATAATAAAACGAAGCCAGAAATGGCTTTGATAACGTAGTATATGTTGTACAATGGACTCTTCTCTGTAGTACGGTAGTTGGGGAACGTGACCCCCCAATGATTCTTGGAGGGTCAGCCCCCCCTCCCCCAAATAAAAATGGTCAGAAATAAGGGAGCATGAGCAGGCGGACTTGAACGAAAAAACTCAGGTGCGTTCGTCTGGCTATTGGACGGGTTTTCCACGATATAGAAATTTCCAAACATGATTTTTAGTGGGGTCAGTCCCCAGTAGGAAAATCTCAGAAATAATGAAGGCAGATATAACTTTGACATAGTAGTGTATGTTGTACAATGGACTCTTATCTGTAATGTGATATTTGGGGAGCCGACCTTTCCAGTGATTCTTGGGGAGGGTTCAACCCCCTTCCAAAAACAAAAATGATCAAGAATAAGGTATACAGACAGATTTCAGCGAAATTTCTCAGGTCAGTTCGACGTGTTACTTAATAATGTCCCCCACTACATAAAAATTTCACCATTATTTTAGGGTGGTCAGCCCCCTCCAAAACTTATGGAGAATACATAGTTTGGGAAGGAGGACAGGTATTACTTAAATGTTTTAGTACATGGTGTACAATGGACTCTTCTCCGCAATTCGATAATTGGGGAACGTGACCTTCCAATGATTTTTGATGGGTCAGTTCCCTTCCTAAAATAAAAACAATCAGAAAAAGGGGAAACACTTGAATGAAACTTCCCAAGTGGGTTCATTGGATTACTGGGAAGGTTTTCACTATAAAAAAGTTTCCAAACCTGACTTTTAAGGCGGTCAGCCCCCCTCACCTAATTAAAAATTCTCAGAAACAGTGTAAGCAGGACAGATATGGCTTTGATATCTTAGTACATGCTGTACAATAGACTCTCATCCGTACTGTAAGGTTTGGAGACCGTGAACCCCAATGATTCCTGGAGAGGTCATCTCCCTCCCAAAAATAAAAACGACCAGAAATAGGAGAATTTTTTTTTTTTTTTTTTTTTTTAATGTGTCCGACTCTGGGCAAAGGCTTCAGGGCCTATATCTCAGGGGCAGTAGCCTATCCCAAGGCCCAGTAGTCCTCCTACACCTCCACATGTCACCACTTCGGCGCTAACACCCACCGTCCATGCTGAATACATGCTAGGGCTGTCTCATACAGGACTGGTGTATTGGTATTAGCGGGGGTATTCTTACGACATGTCGGCGGGTCATCTAGTAGATCAGGAAAATCTGCCTTTTATGACATTCAAATCCTTAAACTGTTCCCTGCCCCAGCTGGGATTCGAACCTGGGTCCATCAGGACTGCAGGCCGCCTCTCTACCGATTCAGCCACACCTCCCCCGCTGAGCATATTGATTAAAAAAAAAAATAGATAAAAGATCTGAATAAAACTTCCCAGGTGAGTTTGTCTGGTTACTCCTAAGGGCTTCCAGTATACATAGTTTTCCAACCTTTTTCTTGAAGGGGGACCCACACACCAAATAAAAAAAATCCTCAGAAACAGTGAAAGGAAGGCAGATATGGTTTTGATAACTCAGTACAATGGACTCTCATTCGTAATATTTGGAGAGTAAGACCCTCCGAGTGAACGAGGGGTTAGCCTCCCCTCTCCAAAATAAAAAAGAGAAAGAAATAAGGGAAGGTGAGCGTGAGCACATGAATTTAAGCGAAAGCGGCATACATATTGCAGGATTGGGTATGCAGTTTCCATGTTTCCTGAGAATGCACAGGGAATAAAAGCTCATGTACTTTATTATTATTATTATTATTATTATTATTACTATTGTTGTTGTTGTTGTTGTTGCTATTGTTGTTGTTGTTGTTGCTGCTGCTGCTGCTGCTGCTGTTGTTATTACTGTATTATCATTATTATTATTATTATTATTACTATTATTAATCGTGAAAGAGTTGATCTTACCTTAAAATCTCTTGAGTGTGTACATGAGTTTTGTTATTTTCGGGACATGATATGTGCTGGAGGTGGGGCTGGAGCTAGATTTGTGGCTAGGGTAAGGAGTGGTTGGAGGAAGTTCAGGGAGCTGTTGCCCCTCCTGACATTGAGAGGACTGTCCCTAAGTGCTAAGGGATCTTCGTATGAGGCATGTGTTAGGAGAGTAATGCTGTATGGTAGTGAGACCTGGGCAGTAAAGAAAGAAGATATCCGTAGGTTCATGCGAATAAAAATGACGTAATTAGGTGGATGTGTAGTGCGTCCTTGAATGCGAGGCCTGGGGGGGTCTAAGGTTGCGATTGAAGAGTTAAGAGGAAGGATGGGACTGGAATGTACTGGTGTTGTGATAAGGAGGGTAGACTGAGATGGTCTGGGCATGTGGAGAGGATGGAAGACGATAAATGGGTGCGGAGGGTGAGAGGTGTCAACGTCGAGAGCAGAGTTGCGAGAGGCAGACCAAAGAAGACATGGGAAGCGGTCATAGAGAGTGACTTCAGGGTTACGAGACTGACTAGGGAGGCTGCCAGAGATCGTGTAGCATGGAGAACCGCCATTAGGTGACCAAGATCGATCCATGGAAGGGTGCTGGAGCCTTTATAAACGATACGAAAAGAGTAGTAGCAGTAGTAGTAGTAGTAGTAGTAGTTACAACCCCGGGCTTATCTAAACGTGAACCCGGTGGACTGTTGGCTGAAGTTGTCCTCCTTCTTTAGCCCATCACTCTCCTATCGGGGGATGGGGACTGGGGAGGGAATGGAGGGCGTTTGTCATACCTAGCAACTCTACCGCTCGGTCATATCAGTGCCAGCACGTGAAGGACTCTCTCCAACACGCATCCTAAAAAAAAGATATTGAACTTTTCCATTGCTTCCTTTTTTCTTGCTTCTCTCTCTCTCTCTCTCTCTCTCTTTCTTTGCTTGAAAACCCAAAACCCAAATCTAATATTTTTTTTTCCATAAAGGAATGCGTGTTACACTGGTTAGAACTTTTACCTCACAAGTGGCCGAACCAGAGTGCTATTCTTGGGCCGGTCGGACTCCTGGACTAAGTTTGTTTCCTCTTTGTCCCTGTTCACTCAGAGGTTTATTTAGGGACCTGGATGCGATATTATTGCTGTCCATGTTCTGGGGGAAGATTAGGACTCAGCAAAAATGAATGGTGTGCCTTTATGACCTACGTGCAGTCGTTAGGTAGAAATCTCAGGTAGCGTCCATACTACTACTACTACTACTACTACTGCTACTACTACTACTACTACTACTACTACTACTGCTACTACTACTGCTACTACTACTACTACTACTACTACTGCTACTACTACTACTACTACTACTACTACTACTGCTACTACTACTGCTACTACTACTACTGCTGCTGCTGCTACTGCTGCTGCTACTGCTGCTGCTACTGCTGCTGCTGCTGCTGCTACTACTACTGCTACTACTACTGCTACTACTGCTGCTACTACTACTACTACTGCTACTACTGCTGCTGCTGCTACTGCTGCTGCTGCTACTGCTGCTGGTACTGCTGCTGCTGCTGCTGCTGCTGCTACTATTACAACTACTACTACTACTACTACTGCTACTACTACTACTGCTACTACTACTACTGCTACTACTACTACTACTACTGCTACTACTACTACTACTGCTGCTGCTACTACTACTACTACTACTACTACTACTACTACTGCTACTACTACTACAAAATTATAAGTGACATTACTGGACGGTGGCGGGTGTGGGCAAGGAGTTCAATAGGTTACAGTGATACAGAACTCCGCCCGCACCAGCATGCATTTAGTGAGGACGCTCCCTTAGTTTATTAATAAAGGAATGGCGAGGAATAAGAGAAAAGGAATAAAGAGTGTTAGGAAGTTGAATGAGAGAGAGAGAGAGAGAGAGAGAGAGAGAGAGAGAGAGAGAGAGAGAGAGAGAGAGAGAGAGAGAGAGAGAGAGAGAGAGATTCTTAGTATTATAGGCTAAGTGAGAGAAAGAGATGGATTTATAGAGAGACGTAATAAAGAGAGGGAGGGGAGGGGAGGGAGAGTAGGGGGGAGGGGAGGGGAGGGAGGGGAGGGGGGAGAGGATAGGAGGGAGGGGAGGGAGAGGAGTCGAGAAATGGAAGGAGATAGGAAGAAAGGAAGAGGAAACGAATTATCTACACACACACACACACACACAAATATATACTTGTGTGTGTGTGTGTGTGTGTGTGTGTGTGTGTAACAGAGAGAGAAAGGGGGAGGGGGAGAAAAGAAAGCAGAGCCAGGGAATAAGGGAGAGAGAGGGAGGGAGTAGGAAGGGAGCAATGGGAAGAGGAGGTAGGGAGAGAGGGAGGGAGGGAGGGAGGGAGGGAGGGAGGTAATTTCTCTCCGTCTGATGAGAGGGGAGGAAACAAACTCTTTATTCATGACCTTTCCTCCCCCTTCTCCATCTCTCTCTCTCTCTCTCTCTCTCTCTCCCTGCCCAAGACTTCCTCCCTCTATCATTCTGCCTCCCTCTTAGTCTTACACTGTCTTGCTCCCTTCCTTCTCTCTCTCTCTCTCTCTCCCTTCCTGCCTCCCCTTTCCTACCTAAAGTGCCTCCCGTCCTTCCTCCCTTCACTTGACTCTCTCCCTTTCCATTCCGTCTCACTCATCATATTTCTCTTTCCCTTCCTCTCCCTTTCCACTTCTCTCTCTTTCCTTCCTCTCTCTCTCTCTCTCTCTCTCTCTCTCTCTCTCTCTCTCTCTCTCTCTCTCTCTCTCTCTCTCTCTCTCTCTCTCTCTCTCTCTCTCTCTCTCTCTCTCTCTCTCGATACTCTTGGTCTTCTCTGTAACATACCACCTCCAAAGCACCGTTACATCTGTCACTGTTTGATTTATTTTGTACTCCTATCTCTCCTCTCCTGTCCTGCCTACCTACATACCTATCTACCTAACTACCTACCTTCCTGCTTACATAAATACCTACCAGCCTACCTACCTACCTACCTACCTGTCTATCTTCTCACCTACCTACCTACTTACCTTCCTTCTTCTTGCTCTTCCAACCCTTCTACCTGCCTACCCTCCTGTCTACCTACATGCCTTCCTACCTACGTACCTTCCTACTTATCCTTCTACTTACCTGCCTACCTATTTCCCTCCCTTCCGACCCTCCTACCTACCTACAGTACCTACTTACCAACGCAGCTTAGTAAGTATTTACAAACCCTGTTACCTACCTTTCCTACCTACCTACGCACTTTCCTAGCCTCGTACCTACCCTTCTACCTACTTACCTACTTCGCTACCTACCTACTTCCTTTCCTTTCAACTCTCCTACCTACCTATAATAACTGCCTACCTACCTGCCTACTTGCCCACCTACCTACCTCTCTGCCTACCTACGTCCCTCCCTTCATCCTACCTACAGAAGCTCCCTACCTTCCTCTCCCTTTTTAATCTACCTCCAATTCTCTCCCTGTCCATCCCTCTCCCTACCCTCTCCCTCCCTCCCTCTCCCTTCCTGCCTTCCTCCCTCCCTCCCTACAACCCTACCTACCTCACTTCCTCCCTCTCTCCCTCCCTCATGCCTACCTTCCTGCCTACCTACCTTGTCCCCTCTTCTGTCTCCCTCCCTTTCTACCTCTCTCCTTCCTTCTCTCCCCACTGCCTACCCTCCTGCCTCCCTCCTTCCCTCCCTTCTGCCTACCCTCCTGCCTACCTCCCTGCCTGCCTCTCCTGCCTGTCACCACCACAAGGCAGCCACTGGGAATTATGCAAATAAGCCGAGACATCCAACCGCTCTGTCTCCCTCTGTCTGTCTCCCTGTTACTCTCTCTCTCCCTCTTTTAGCGCCATGTCTATCCACCTGTCTACCTGTTACCTTTCTATCTATCTATCAATCTGTCTTTATCTACTTATCAACCTATCTGTCTATTTGCCCATTTATCTATCCGTCTGTCTCTCTCTCTCTCAGTCTATCTGTTTACGCATGTCTCTGTCTATCTATGTTCGGTGACTATCTATCGATCTATGCACGTCAGTTCGTCTAATTACGCGCCTCTCCTTTAACGGCGGGCACGCAACACTCACAACTCACTCTCACCACTGTTCCATCCAGCTCCCTAATGTAAGAATTAATCGATGCTCTCATTCCTTCAAGTACACAACAGGTCAACTCTGGAACCGTCTCCCTCAATCTGTCTTTCCCCCTGCCTCTGACCTCCAGTGTTTTAAAGGTGTCCATGCATCTTTCAAAAGGAACGGATCAATTTGTCTTTATAATTTGTTTTTTTTACTGATTTGTTTATTTCTCTCTTTCTCTCTCTCTCCCTCTCTCTCTCTCTCTCTCTCTCTCTCTCTCTCTCTCTCTCTCTCTCTCTGCATTGTAAGTGTGGCGAAGTGTGGTGATGAGGTAGGGGTGTGGTAGTGACAGTTGTGGTGTTGGTGTGGCTAATTGTGGTGTGGTGTTGAGAGAGAGAGAGAGAGAGAGAGAGAGAGAGAGAGAGAGAGAGAGAGAGAAGCTTACAATACTGGCTAATACCTACACTACTTACAGTCCTACTAACGCGGTATTTAGGTGAGACACAGATATACTTACACAAACATGACGGAAACTATTACACACCAACATAACTACTAACACAACCTACTGGCCTACTTACTGGGTACCTACGTGTGCTTAAAAGGTGACAGAAAGTAAATAATTAAGTAGAAATATGTTTGTATCTCACTACTTATCACTACTAACATTTATATACTCCGTTCACTTTAACTTGGCGTAAAATTGCCACCTCTCCATCTTGAATGCTGAGTTGTAGAGAGAGATTCAACACTCGTACATGGTGCTAGTCACGAAGAAGTGCTGTGGAGGATATACTGGAGAAGGACGAAAATTTTGTGAAGGAACTATACTTAATATCCACTTCTACTAACCAGGTACTTACGCTACTTACATACCTACTAACCGTGTACTTACGTGAGCTTGAGAAGTGCTGGTAGTCCTGTAAGTAGACATATTAGGTCTGGACTGGATACTTACAGCTTTCCTTCACTGTCTTCCCTTTTCACCTCTAGATACTTACACATCCACCAACACAACTACCAACTCTACTAAGACACCTACTAACACAACTACCAGTCCTACTGACACAATTACCAACACGACTACCAACCCTACTAACACAACTACCAACCCTACTTACACATCTACCAACACAGCTACCAACCCTACCTACACACCTGCCAACACAGCTACCAGCCCTACTTACACACTTACCAACCCAAATTACACAGCTATCAACCTTACTAACACAACTACCAACACAACTATCGACACAACTACCAGTCCTACTAACACAACTACCAGCACAACTACCAACCCTACTTACACACCTACTAACCGTGTACTTACCTGGGTTGGAAAGATAATTGTAGACCTGAATGAAAAGAAAAAAATGAAGATACAAGCATTTCTTCTTTCTTCCACTTTTGACTCTTCTTCTTAAAACTACTAACGCATTTACTTACACAATCACCAGTCCTACTAACACCGTACTTACATGAACTTGAAAAATAATGGAAGGCCTGATATCGATGAAGCTATTCTTATCTCAGAGTACTTACCCTTTCCTAATATACTAACAGATCTACTTACGCAACCTCCAGTCCTACTAACACCGTACTTACGTGAGCTATTCTTTCTCTGTTGGCAAGTAGCGGTAACAGTAGAAAATGTTGTGTGAATTCAGATCCGTTTCTAGCAAGAGATACTAACACATCTACTTACACAGCCCCCAGTCCTACTAACGCCGTACTTACGTGAGCCTGAAAGGTGATGGTAGGCCTGATATCGACCGGCCTGTCCTTCTCCGTCGGTACGTAGCGATAAAATTCGGAATCGTTGTGGTACCACTTGAGGGAGTAGAGGCCCGTGGAGCCGAAGTCGAAGCTACAGGAGATATTTACTCTGCCTCCCGACACCGCTAAGGCAGGCACTCTTACGCCCGCCATCAAGCTGCCTGACACACCTGGGGGTAGGCAGGGGGGTTAGGCAGGAGATGGGGTAGGCAGAAAAGCAAAGAGAAAGTTTAAGTTGAGTGATGCGAAGAGATGTGCGAAATTGACTGACTTTTGGTGAGTGAGTGAGTTTGGGTAAATCAGAATTGGTTCAATCATGCGTAATTAAAGTCATTCTAGTCTGCCTGACACACCTGGGGTAGGCAGGAGATGGGGTACGCATGATGGTGGTGGGTAAGTTCTTTTTTTTTTTACAATAAGGGAACAGATGAAGGAAAAAAAAAAATAACCCATACACCTGGTTACTAGTGTCCTCCATTAAAAAAAATCTGTAACAGCTGGACTTAAACAGCCGTAGGTTATATTTTGGGGGGAAACCATTCTGCAGTTCGGGGAATAAAAGAATTCTGATAGGCAGAAGTTCTGCAATATGCCAGTGTGACAGTCCAGTCAAGAACGCTACCAGATGCCAGCGTAGCCCGGAGGAAGGCGTGGAGAAGGGGCACAATGGATGCAACTTCGTCTGAGCATTTCCCATAAAAGTATCTGGAAAATAATATAAGGGAGGCAACTTTCCTTCTTACCCGTAGGGGAGGTAGTTCACTGGTAATTGAGAGATAGGAGGGGAAATGAAGAACTGAATGAACTTGGGTGAATATGTAAGTTTGGGTAAGTAAGGAGTGGTTCGGCAGAGCTATAATAAAAGCCAGTGTAGTTTGCCTGATACACTGAGGGGTAGACAGGGGAGTTATGCTGTAGGAGGGGTTGGCAGGTAAAGGGGGTGGGAAGTTAAACTGAACATTGTGTAGGCAGAAAGCAGAGTAGAATGAAAAGTGATGGCAGGGTAAGAACAACTCCATGATCATTAGAACGTAAACCCGGTGGCCTACAGACCCTACAAGCCTGTCCACCATATTCATTTCGGGGAACAGGAAAGGAATTTAGAGACGCATGTACAACCAGGCAGTGAAGCCACCTGATTATATCGGTGCCACCACATGAAGGCGTCCCTCTCCAGTATCTGATGGGAAGATTGAAGTGGGAGAAGTTTAGGCAGGGGATGGGATAGGCAGGAGGGGAGGTAGACAGGAAATGAGGAAGGCACAAGTAGGGAGGTAGGAAGACGATGAGAGTGTTCAAGTTAAGACAAGGATGTAAACTGGATTACTTTGCGTGAATGTTGTAATGGTTATGTTTGAGTGAGCCACAAATGGTTAGGTAAAGAAATAACAGTGACCCAGACTAGCCTGCCTGACATCTGTAGAGGAAGGCAGAGGGGGTAGGCAGGAGGTGACATCTGCAGGGGAAGGCAGAGGGGGTAGGCAGGAGGTGAGGTACTGTAGGTGGGGGGATGGTATAAGGTGAAATTGAGATACGTGGAGAATGTCAAAACTAAGTAATTTTGAGTATGTTCACTAATTTTGGGTAAGGCAAGATGAGTTAGTTAGAGGAAGAACACACTTTAGGGTAGGCAGAGGGGTAAGGTATGAGGTGGGGTAGGCAGAGAGATGACAGGAAGGTTAATATTGAGATACGGTTAAAATATGAATGAATGTTGTAAAGCATAAGTTTGAGTTAGTTTGGGTAAGCCTGAATTGATTTGGTAGAGCATTAATAGCCATCCTAGCTTACCTGGCACATCTTTAGTAGGCAGGCGGGGTTAGGCAGAAGGTGGGGTTGGCAGCCAGAAGGTGGGGTTGTTAGGCGGGTGGTGGAGAGTTAAAATTTGGGATGTTTGTTGAAATTAGGTTAATTTGGGTGAATGTTGTGATGGGTAGAGTTGGGTAAGTCAGGATTGGTTCGATAAAGCACAAATATATCCCCACCCTGTCTTACACACTGGAAGCAGGCAGGGGGTGAGGCATAGATGAGAAAGACAGGAGAGGAGGTAGGCAGGAAGGCTTAGGCAGGGTGTCGATAGGCAAAAGAGGAAGTAGGGAGGCGAGGAGGTACGCAGGAGAGGAGGGATGCAGGAGAGAAAGTAGGCAGAAGAGGAGGTAGGCAGAAGAGGAGGTAAGGAAGAGAAAAGGTGGCAGGAGAGGAGGTAGGCAGGAAATAAGGTAAGCAGGAAAAGAGGCAGGCAGGGTGTGAGGTAGGCAGGAAAGAAGGTAGGCTGGGTGTGGGGTAGGCAGGAGGGAGGTGATGGGTAAAAAAAAAAAAAAAAAAAGCAAAACAGTGTAACTTTGGGTAAATAAGTGTAATTTTGAGTAGTCGTGATGAGTTTGGCAGAGCACTATAGTTTGTTTTTTCTTTTCCCCTGACAAAGATCCCCAACCCCTTCCAGCTCAGTTGATGGCCACGGGTAGTCATATTGGAAGATAAATTTGACTAGTAACCAAGGAGACTCATTCCTACCCTATAAAAACTCAGAGAATGTAATGTAACCACAACTAAATATTTTGAGTCGCCGGAGTTGCCCAGTTCCCTTAGATGAAAACAAACCAGCTATGACAAAGTGGCGGGAATGGAGGTAGGTAGAACTGGAGTGAATCTTGCCTCACCACGGGGTAGGCAAGAAGGTTAGGCAGGCAGGCAGGATGAGACGTAAAAGGAAGGCCGAGGGAAAGATGCAAGGAAGATGTGTATTAAGAGAAGAATGCAATGTGGAAGGTGAGAGAGAGAGAGAGAGAGAGAGAGAGGAAGTGGGAGGAAGTGTTAACCATTAGGCCCTCTTAGTTGAGAGAGGGAGAAAGAGATAAGGGAGGAGGGAGAGGAAGAAGGTGCTAGATAGAGAGACAGATATATAGATAGATGGATAGATATATAGATAGATAGACAGACAGAAGGACAGATAGATAGAAAGCTGGTAGGCTGACAGACTGATAGACTGGAAGAAAGATAAAAGTACTATTAGAAAGCCAGAAGGATAATCTTATAAAAAAAAAAAACGAAAAACTTAATTCCGAAAGATTCTCAATTGTTTTTAAAAAGCTGGAAAAAAGAAACCAAAAATCAAGGACGATCTTTTAAATATTCCAGTAAATATGTGGCATAGTCAGAGAGTTTGGGACAGTCGGTAGAATTAGAGGAAAACAATGCTTATATATTTGTCATCTTGAGATAGTGTGGAGAACGAGAGATTCAGGAGGAGGGTGTTGGTGTGTGAGCTGTAAAGGAAGAGAGGAAGGCTGAGAATGAGAAGGAGGGGGGATGGTGGAGAGGTATATAAATAGAAAATAGTACTGGCTGGAGGAACGGCAGTGTGATGGCAAAGGAAAGTGTAACATGGAAGCGATTCTTTGTGACCAACCCTTCCAGTAACCGCCGGGTCCCGCTGACGTATATATACGTCCAAATTTTTTGTCCCTGTGACTCCCGTTGACGTATATAAACGCTCCGCAATTGCAAGGTCTGTCATTTGCACATTTTTCAAATTTTGTGCTTGATTTTTGGTACATATACACGGGACACCTTCCTCTACAAGATGCCAGGCAGGAACAATGCCTTACCCCGCATCACCTCCCCCTGCCATTGTCTCGGCAATTCACCAGTTACCAGTGACCTGGCCAGTAAAGACATGTTGTGCCACGGTACGAAATTCAAGGCCAGGGTGATTCCCCAATCATTGACAATGTGGAGAACAAAGTTTACGTAGCATTAGAGGAAGAAACAGTCAGAAATGATGATCAGGTAATGTCGCCAAAAAAGGTCAGGTTTGTTGATGTGTTTGGTGAGTGAAACTATGCTTATATTGCCTATATTACTGTGTGAAAACCAATATACACTCATACTACATATAAATTCGTACCAAATAAATAAATACCGTTTATGAGTGGTGTGGAATAGTTACCCTCCCATAGAACTCGTTTTCTTTGGAGCCCACCCGATAGAAAACCCAGTAAGATAAGGGGAACTGCTACCTGTATCCAGTATTTTAAACCTCAGGTGAGCAATTTCTCTATGAATTTTCGATGTTTCTCACCAAAAGCGGAGGTTTGAGCCAAAAAAAAAAAAAGATCCAAAATTGGTTGGGATTGGAGGGAGTCAGTGGTGGAAAATCGGTCAGGACGGGGCGGGTTAAGGCATCTGGCGATAGATTAATAGACTGAGAAGAAAACAGGAGTCAGACTGCTGTCGATCCATAAACTTTAGATTCGAAAAATTTGATATTATTACACGCATGTACACAACATCCACCTTTGGCTCTGAAATGAGTATAGAGAAAGTATGAAGAAACAGAAAAGGGACTGTTATCATTTGCTTCAGGGAACTAGATTTTGAGAGAGAGAGAGAGAGAGAGAGAGAGAGAGAGAGAGAGAGAGAGAGAGGGCACTCTACTAATATGAACGATTATCACTAAAGTCGACCCCTTCACCCTAAGACCATCTATTATACGTTACTCCTGTTACCTCCACACGATTTTATTCAGCTCAGATGATTTTCGTAATGTACGGGTTCGATATAGCCATCCTTAACACCTTCACTACTACGACCCTCTCCTTACCTGAATAAAGTGGTCTGGAGGCAGCGAGAATAAAGTGGAGATCATCTGATGTGTTGGTTACTGAGGAAGAGGTATTATTGTTTTTGTTTTGGTTGTTTTGTTGTGGCTACTGATCATTCGGAACGTAAACAGGTGGACCACAGGCTTAAGCTGACCCCCTGCACTCCACCATTCTCCTTTCGGGAGGTTAGGGAGGTAGGTGAGGGACGTTTGTATAGCCAGGCAGTTAAGTCACCCAGTTATATCAGTGCCACCACACGAAGGCGTCCCTCTCTATCACAAAAGGTGTCATTACTAGGGGTGATTTTGGTAACTTCCCAAGACAACTCCAAGGTATTGCCGTACAGTCGACGGAAAAAGTTCGTCTAATATATCACCTCTTCTGCTTCTCGCTTTCCTCTGCCGGCTAATATTTCTAAGTTAAGTTGAGAGAAGCCTGGTATGTTTCTCCTTCCCTCACTTTCCTTCTTACCTTCCTTCCTTCTTTCCCCCGTTTTCCCTCTCTCCTATCATCTTTCTCTCTCTTTCGTTTCTCTCATCATCCTTCTTTCTTTCCTTCATCTATATTCCCTCTCCCATATCATCTACCTCTATGCTTTTCCTCTCTTCCTTGTTTCCTTCCTTCCTTTTCTCCCTTTCTTGTAATCTTCCTCTTTTACTCTCCGTCCTTCCTTCCTACCATCCTTCCTTCCTTCCCACCATATTTCCTTCCTACCATCCTTCCTTCCTTCCTACCATCCTTCCTTCCTTCCCACCATATTTCCATCCTACCATCCTTCCTTCTTTCCTTTCCCCCTTCCCCTCTACAGATTTACTAACAAATTGTCAGCTAGTTTAATACCGGATTAGATGTACAGTTCCTCTCTCTCTCTCTCTCTCTCTCTCTCTCTCTCTCTCTCTCTCTCTCTCTCTCTCTCTCTCAAACCGCACCTTCACCCTAACCGCAGTGTGAGAGCTGCATCCTCACCACAACCGCAGAATTTTAGCTGTCATGGACCCGCACCTTCTCCGCACCCGCAAAACAGAACCACACCCACACCACACCCGCAAGACAAAGAACCACACCCACACCGCACCCGCAAGACAAAGAACCACACCCACACCACACCCGCAAGACACAGAACCACACCCACACCACACCCGCAAGACAAAGAACCACACCCACACCACACCCGCAAGACAAAGAACCACACCCACACCGCACCTGCAAGACAAAGAACCACACCCACACCGCACCTGCAAGACAAAGAACCACACCCACACCGCACCCGCCAGGCATAAAATCCCACAATTTGCACTGCAGTCTTTTATCCACATACTAGACGGCTGGACAAAAAACAATCAAGAGCGAGAATATACCGTATATATATAACACCATTTTACATGTTTATATAAGTAGGATGTGATATAGAAAGGAGCAACTTAAACAAGAGAAGGACTGCAGTGATTTGATTGCAATATGCTAATGAAATATTTTTAGGTTTGTGGAAGCTGGTGGCCCTTCGTGTTATAGCATCTGATGTTTGCTTTCCTACTGCTCTTTACCCTTAGCATTGACTCTTGAATTACTGAATAAGGCATAATCGACACAGGATGGCTTCAGGCTTCTCCTTCCTCCTGGCTGACACTAAGTCCAGCGAGACTAAAATTTCTTTCACTTGACGCACTGGTGGCCATTATACATAGAACATTACGGGCAATCCTAGAGAGTGCTGGGAGTTGGATCTCGTGTTCCATACATATTCTGTGTGTGTGTGTGTGACTCACTCTTTTTCACTCACGGTAACTCTACACTGCAGCACATATACCGCAGTGGAGAAAATACAACCGCACCCTCACCGCACAAGCAAAAACGGAACCTCACTCGCACTGCATCCACAAGGATTTCCCTGCGGTATTCCACAACCGCATCAAGGTGCGGTTGTTGCTCTCTACCTCTCAGGTGAGAATTTTGTTTTCATACTATACATAATATTAGATAAATGGAGAGACAGACAGGTGGGCACATAGACGCTGAGATTAAAGGTACATAGATATGCGGACATAGTCAAATCTATAGATAGACGGGTGTTGGAGAGGGACTCCTTCACGTGGTGACACCGATATAGAAATGCGGCTTCACTGCCTGGTTATACAAACGTTTCTCAACTAATTCCCTAGCCCCCGAAAGGAGGAGGATGGACTGCAGGAGGGCAACTTAGGCCTGTAGTCAACCGAGTTCACGTTTCAGATGAACCTAGAACCAAACAACGAGATAGATAGATAGACAGATAGATAGATAGATATGGAGAGAGATAAGAGGATAGACAATTATACAGATAAGCACATAGATATGCCAGATAGACAGACAAGGGACAGACATACAGACAGATAGACAAATGGACAAACAAATAGATGTACTCGCCTTCCATGACCCAAAAGGCCAGGAACAAGAGGAAGCCCATCGCCGCCATCTTGAATACGAGGTGAGTGACGTCAGCACATCTCAGCCAATCACCAGCCTCCACGTCAGACCTGTGTAAGGGATTATCATTATTATTATTATTATTATTATTATTATTATTATTATCATTATTATAAATGTTACTACTGGTAAAAGTAGTAGTAGTAGTAGTCGTAGTAGTAGTAGCAGTAGCAGTAGTCGTATTAGTAGTAGTAGTAGTAGTAGTAGTAGTAGTAGCAGCAGCAGCAGTAATAGTAGTAGCAGTAGTAGAAGTAATATTATCATCATCATCATCATCATCATCTCTGTTCCCTTGAATGGGGTGAGGTAGGGTCCAGCGAGGCAGGAAATAATTACATACACTATCTCAGACTCAAATGACTGGGCCACACTCTCACTTAGTCACCATTCAAGCTCCTGGATTCCTGACTCCACCTCACACACACACACACACACACACACACACACACACACACACACACACACACACACACACACACACACACACACACACACACACACACACTGCAAGCGTCAATCCATCAAATATACTCTTTTAACTCTAACTTGGCCTCAAATTGCCATCTCTCCATCGTCAACACCGAGTCATAGCAGGAGATGAACGCTGGAATATGATGCTAGTCACGAAGAAGAGCTATGGAGGGGATGTAGGGCCACAGTATTGTCTTATCCAGTCACTGAGCTACGTGAAATAAGCTGCAAAAGGACAAAAAATCTGGGCCAAGTTAATGTGATGATGATGATGATGATGATGATTTGTTTAGATGATAATGATTCTTTGGATGATGATGATGATGATGATGATGATGATATAAGTGTGAGACCGTATAAACATCATCATCATCATCCAGTCCTTTTTCTGTCCAATCGGGAGCGTAGCGTGTAAGGGTTAGGTACTAGGCTACTCAGTTCCAGGATTTCAGGCAAGAAACAGCCTCACCCGCCCCTGAGTAGCATTATATGAGCACTAAACCCCATCCGTCCCTCGGGGGTATATCCTAGCGGTCGGGCCGTAGCGCCTTAACACACTAAACCACCAGGCGTCATTTCGTTACATGGTTACCACCCAGCGTATAAAAATGGTTTTCTGGGTTACAGTAAATCGTTTGGCTTATCACTCAATGTGGGGTCAATTAGCAGCCTCACTACATCGAGCGAGTGGATGGTGGGCGCCCAGACCTACCACAGTCTACATAAACATCACTGTACGAAATATGTGATTTATATGCCCAGTATATTAGTACATAAACAAGGGACACACACGAATATAAACACACACATTCAGACAAACACGCATTTTTACACCTATTACAAAAAAAAAAAAAAAAAAAAAAAACAGAGCCCCCAATCCACGCACCCCATGTTCAGGGTTATAAGGGTCATTCTTTGTTAGTTTTGCGTGGCGAAATTGGCTCTAGTGCGGTGTTTATGGGTTGGCGTGTGTTTTGGCGCCTGTGTGTGTGTGTGTGTGTGTGTGTGTGTGAGAGAGAGAGGGGGGGGGTGGAGATAGATGGTTAGGTTAGGCACTGAGACAGGGTGATATGAATGGAAAAACTCATGTGTAGATTGGTTGAGAGAGAGAGAGAGAGAGAGAGAGGGGGGGGGATTCAAGGAAGGAGGAGTTGAGAGAGATACTGATAGATATGTAGCATTAAATAAAAGATAGATAGATAGATAGATAAGTAGGCAAGCAAATAGAAAAATAGACAGAAGATATAGATGGTAGACAGACAAACAGATAGATAAAGAGATAGATAGATAGATAGATGGACAGATAGATAGATATAGGTAACGTTAGAGATATTGATAGACAATTCAGATAGATAAAAAATATGGCAGGCAGGCAAAAAGTGATAGATAAACAGAAAAAGATAGGGAAAGATAGATGGATAGATAGATAGACAAGAATACTAGGTCAGAGGATATGTGGAGTTAGAATTGTGGGTGAAAAATGAGAGAGAGAGAGAGAGAGAACTAGCTCTACCGCATGTGATCGTATAAATGAATATGCACACAGGATATTAATGCATACATCTATATACAAAAGGCTTCTCTCTCTCTCTCTCCCTCTCTCTCTCTCTCTCTCTCTCTCTCTCTCTCTCTGTAAGTTCAGCAATATTTCTCACTTTATGTCCAACTTTTTGTCTCCGAGATAACAGTAAGAGGAATAATAATAATAATAATAATAATAATAATAATAATAAAAATAATAATAATAATAATAACAACATGTATAATAATAAAAATAATAATAATAATAATAATAACATGCTTGTGCCTAGACGTAAATGAGTACGTATCGTACCTCACCCTATAAAACATTATTTTGAACACGCAATTTAAAAAAATATTGTTCAAAAAAGACCTAAAAATTATTTGCAGTGTTTGTAGCTACTAAAAAAAGCTATATTCATTTATATCCTGTTCACTTTAACTTGGTCTAAAATTCTCCCTCTCTCTCTCTCTCTCTCTCTCTCAAATGCTGGGCTGTAGGGAGAGATTAACACTAGAATATGGTGCTTGTCACGAGGAAATGCTATGGAAAGGATGCAGGGCCGTAGTATTGTCCTATTCCGTTACTGAGCTACGGGAAATATAATGCGAAAGGACGAAAAACAGCTGAATAAAATCGTCTGGCGTTGGCTGGAATAGAGTACTAGAGTTGTCCCGGCCATGAGAGGGGTACTGGTGGCTGTATTAACACTCTCAGGCTCCTATGACCCCCTCCCAGCTGAATAAAATCGTCTGGCGTTGGCTGGAATAGAATACTAGAGTTGACCCGGCCATGAGAGGGGTACTGGCGACTGTATTAACACTCTCAGGCTCCTATGACTCACTCTCAGCTGAATAAAATCGTCTGGAGTGGAATTATGTAGACTCCTGTGCTTCCTTGTTCTTGAGCCTTTTACCTATTACTAATAAAACAAGTGGAGGGGATGGAGAGTGAGAGACTGATGAGGAGAGTGCATGTGAGTGAGGTAGAGGGGGGGAGAGGGAGGGGGAGGCCAAGGATGAGATGAAGGGATGGAGTGAAGAGGTATATGAGAGAGGGGGGAGTGAGCTGGGAGCAGGGCAGTGAAATGGCGAGGGACAGGGCGACATGGAGGCGATTTGTTTGTGGCCACCCCTTACGGGATTAAGCAATAAATAGATAGATAGATAATAAAACAATATGAAGAATCAGAATATCCTTAACGCAGGTATTCAGTAAAGAAAATAGCGTCCAATAAAGTAATTCAATAAAAGCAAAATTAACAGAGCATGTACAGAAGCGCTATACCCTCTTCATTTTAACCTGGCCTAAAATTGTCATCTCCCCTTGAATACCGAGTTGTAATAATAGATGAGGACTTGGAAATGATGCTAGTCAGGAAGAAGTGCTATGGAGAGGATGTAGAACCGTAGCTTTCTCTGATTCTGCCACTGAGCTACGTGAAATTAACAGCAAAAGAGCAAAAATAGGGCTAAGATAATGATGCTAGTCAAGAAGAAGTGCTACGGACAGGATGCAGAGACGTAGCATTCTCTTCTTCTGTCACTGAGCTACGTGAAATTATCTGCAAAAGAGAGAAAAAATTTGGGCCAAGTATAGGTGAAAGGACTATAGACAGACGAGATTATTATTATTATTATTATTATTATTATTATTTTATTATTATTATTGAGGCATCGGTATATTTCTTTTACACTAACTTGGCCTAGATTTTCAACTTTTTCCAGCTTATTTCACGTGGTTTAGTGGCAAGAAAAGACACTATTACAGTTCGACGTCCTTTTCATGGCACTTCTTCGTGACTAGCATCATATCCTTGTGATAATCTATTGCTACAACTCGGCAGTCAAGGTGGAGGGATGGTAATTTTAGGCCAAGGTAGAGGAAAAGCAGAATAATATCTACGGAACTGAAGCGCCTAGTCTCCGTAAAACCTTTGTGAGTGAGTGACTGACTGGGCCGTTCGTACTGCCCCCGATTCTAAATATAGAGTTTTGGTACCGAGGCAGTTAAGTAGCGTTCAGTACCAGCTCTCTCTGTCACCAACTCCACCCACACATACCCAAATATTTTTACATTGTTACAGGTCACTCTTTTATGTTTTGGTTTCCAGATCCCTTCCCGCCGTCTCATGTAAATAGAGTTAGGAAGGTGATGATGATGGTGATGACAGCTTGGGACCTTAATTCCTTACAACTACACCCTTATTGACGACATACAGACAACCAGAAGACTCTCAGCATGGAAGTTAATGACAAAATAAAAGCCAGTTCGTCCTGAGTAGTGGTTCTTTCTTTCTTTCTTTCTTTTCTTTTTTTTTTCTTTTTTTTTTTAAACTCCACTCACCGTAGATTCAGTTCCAAGTCAGCCTGATACCCTCTCATTAATATCACAACTCCTTCACTCTCAATTTCCCGTAACACAAGAAAAAGTCTAGAAACAAATAGCTGAAGTCAATGGATTTCTTCTTCCCCAACAAAATAGCATTCATTCGAAAACCTTTACTGCCATTTAGTTGTAGTCACCAAACACGAAAGTCTGTCAATATTTTCAGGATGCCTTTCTGGATTACCCCAAGAAACCCTTTCTACACCCGCTGGGAGTGGAGGTAGCAGAAGTCAATACAAATTAGTGTTATACTGCAGAACCGATTCCAAACAGCCCGGGCCATCAAATCCATACGCCAACCCTTGATTCCTTAAACACACCTACTTGTTTTTTAGGGTTATAATAAATTTTACCATAAGATTGATGTATTTCTAATGATTATAGTTCTTTCCTGATAACATATAAGGAATTAGGAGGCCGCTAACGTTATTGAATGATGAGAAATAGCTTGCCAAAGTCGTCTAATAAATTGTTCAGTCGTGGCAAAGTTGAAAAAAAAAAGTTAGTACCGAAAAGACTGGTCTTGCCTTCAGGGTCTCCATTTCTTATATTAACTTGTCATCCATACCCAAATGCACTCAGTTCTGTGTGTGTGTGTGTGTGTGTGTGTGTGTGTGTGTG
Source organism: Coenobita brevimanus (assembly GCF_032717465.1). Lineage (NCBI taxonomy): Eukaryota > Metazoa > Arthropoda > Malacostraca > Decapoda > Coenobitidae > Coenobita > Coenobita brevimanus. The sequence goes on along the minus strand of NC_137030.1, from coordinate 6,909,388 downwards.
TGTGTGTGTGTGTGTGTGTGTGTGTGTGTGTGTGTTTGTTAACTGCAGATTCCTGAATTTTGTTCCTGATTCGCCATTGCAATACTCTTTACTTCATTTTCTACTTTGGATGGTAGCCACATAACCAAACGGCGCCTGGTGGTTCAGTGGGTTACGGAGCTTCAGTGAGATGGGGTCCTTGGGGGTTTACGTTCGAGGGATCGGTGGGGTTTTATTGCTCACATAATGCCACTCAGGGACGAACGAGGCTGGTCACTCTTGCCTAATATGTATGGTCTGAGTAGCCTAGCCCTTGGCCCCCTACGTTCCTGATGTGGCAAAATGAATTATAGGTAGGTAGATAGATAGATACATAGATAGATAGATGGATAGATAGATAGATAGATAGATGGATAGATAGATTGATAATATTTCACAAGTCATAGAAATGTCATCATAATTTTCCATTTTCGCAAGTTACACCCCCTTTTAGATAGATATATAGATAGATAGACAGATAGACAGATAGATGATAAATGGATAGACGTATAGACAGATAGATAGACAAATTTTACTACACATTAATAGAATTTTCATCATATTTTTCCATGTGAGTAACTGCCTCTGATTTTCACAAGTCACACCTTCTTACAGACAGACAGATAGATAGATAGATAGACAGATAGATAGACAGATAGATAGACAGATAGATAGATAGATAGACAGACGTGACTAACTGCCCCTAATTTTCGCTAGTTACCCCCTCTTACAGACAGCCTAGGGGGAGTTATTAGGCCCTTACTTAGGAATTTAACGACGAGAAACAGCTTGAGGAGGACGGAAGAGAGGACTGGAGACGATTGGTTAGGGATGGTGGCGCGGATGGGTGAGTGGTCGGTAGGAGAGGACTGGGGACGGGACTGGGTAGTGGTTAGTGGTTGGTGGACAGTGGTTAGGTGGTTAGTGAGTAGTGGCGATGGTGCAGTAGGCGGCGAAAGGTGATTGGCTGGTGGTAATTGGAGCTGGAACGTGATTGGCTGGGAAGGGATTGGGGTTTGTAAGGCGATTGGCTGGCTCGTGGTGTGTGTGTGTGTGTGTGTGTGTGTGTGTGTGTGTGTGTGTGTGTGTGTGTGTGTGTGTGTGTGTGTGTGTGTCTCAGTCATTCAACAGAAACATCCGCAGTCATTCTGTGTATCTTTCTATCTGTGTGTGTGTGTGTGTGTGTGTGTGTGTTCAATCAATCTGTGTATCTTTCTATCTCTCTGGTAGTCCATATCTGTCCATCATTTTATATCTATCTGTCAATCTGATCTGCCATTTATCTACTTCCAACATTTTCTATCTACCTCTCTATCTGTCTATCTAAATATCTACTCTGTCATTAAGTTTTCCAAATATTTTCTATCTCTATCTATCTAGTCTTTCATTGGGCTATGTCCAACATTTTCTATCTACCTAGCTGTCTGTCTATCTAATTTCCTGTCTATTTATGCTCATGACGCTGATCTATAGCTAAATATATTCATCACTGTCAGTTGCTACGGATTTACCAAACTAGTATTCAAAGTCTATGGAGAAAAATGCAGGAGAGGCGACATGATTTTTGATATCGACTGTACTTAACCACTGTATCCTTACACCTCATTTCCGGTCTCCCTTTCCTCGACATTGTAATGGAATGGCAATAATAATAATAATAATAATAATGATAATAATAATAATAATAATAATAATAATAATAATGATAATAATAATAATAATAATAATAATAATAATAATAATAATAATAATAATAATAATAATTATCATGATCATCATCATCATTCGGACCTCCTTTCCCACCCTAGGGCAGGGTGATAAGTAGCAATGTCCAGACAGCCCAAATTTGCCCAATCCAATGGGCCACGCTTCCATTATTTCATCATTCAAGCCCCCGGAATCCTGGCTCTATCGGATACGCCAAAAAACATTCACCACGTTCTGTAACTTCACATAATCGTATCCGATATAGTAAATCCAGACGCTGCCATGTTAAAAAGGGGTGCCAAAATCCCTGATCATGCACTTCTCACAATATTCATCCAGCCAGCTCGATCTCCTGTCAGTTTCCTAGCCTCACTGACTTCCAAACCTCTCTTCCTCACACACTCATCCATCATATCTCTCCACCTTCTCCTTGGCCTACCTCGCCTTCTCCCTCCTTCAGATTCACTCAGATATACCTTTTTCACCACTCCATTGGTATCCATTCTCTCCACATGACCACACCATCTCAGTACACTCTCTTCGATTCTGGTGTCCACCGACTTCCTCACTCCACATCTTTCACGAATCACATTATTTCGTATCCTATCCACTCTCTGTACTCCACATACATTCCTCAGCAGTCCCATCTCCACTGCTCTTACTCTTGACTTTTTGTTTTCATGCCACACCATAGTCTTACATCCATACGTTAAAGTTGGCACTAACACTCCTTCATGTAAGCCTCGTGCAGCTGCAACACTAAGCCTCTGTTTCTTATCAAGGCATTCATTGCACCAGCTACTTTTCTTCCTTGTGTCACTCTACTTTCAGCTTCTTTTGCACATTTTCTTCTCTTTTCTATCACTGTACTCAAGTATCTGAACTCTCTCACCAATTCCAGTCTCTCTCCATTCACTGTTACATCACACTGGGAGTCACCTTCTCTCTCAATAACCATCACTTTACTCTTTTCTACATTTACTCTCAAGGCACGACGCTTACAGACATCAGCAAAACTCTGCACTAGCCTACCAATAATAATAATAATAATAATAATAATGATGATAATAACAGTAGTAGTAGTAAGAATACTAAAACAAAAATAATGATAAAAATTATAATAATGATAATAATAGTAATAGAAATAATAATAATAATATAAATACTCAAAAGTGTGATTACACTACCAGTCTGTCTATCTATCTATCTATCTTTCCATACCTATCTAATTTTATATAAACAGAGATAGATAGAAAGACGGGAGACAGACAGATAGACAAATAAAGAGATAGACAGACAGACAGACAGACAGACAGACAGATAGGCAGAGAGAATAAAAATCGACACCTTTTAAAAACTCTCCTTCTTCTCAAACCCATTATTAAGAAAATTGGCGTAAAAATTTGTAGTAACTAAGAATAAAAATTGTCGTAACTAAGAATAAATATCTCTCTCTTTGGCTCTAAGTTCAAACAGTAAATTAAGAAAGGTTTTTATGGGCTGAGAGAGAGAGAGAGAGAGAGAGAGAGAGGGAGGGAGGGATTTGCTTTACAAATTTTATCACTGGTGGAGGAGAGAGATAGAGGGAATTGAGATTGATAGAGAGAGATCTCTCTCTCTCTCTATCTCCCTCTCTCTCTGTCTTTCTTTCTCTCTCTCTCTCTCTCTCTCTCTCTCTCTCTCTCTCTGTGAAGGAGGGAGGAAGAGTCGAGGGAGAGAAAGGAAGAAGGGAGGGAGGGAGAGAGAGACGAAGGAGGGAGGGATGGAGGGAGGGAGGGAGAGTAACTTGGCAGGGAGTTTATGGTTTTATGACGCCCTATCCTTCTAACCATCCATCTATCCAACCATCAAACCATCCAAGCATTCAACCATCCATTCTGCCATCTATCCTCCAGCTTATTTGACTATCCATCTATTCATCCATCCATTCAACCATCCATCCATCCATCCATCCATTCAAACATCCATCTGTTCAACCATTCATCCATACAATTGTCCGCCTATCCAGCCATCCTTTTATCTGATCATTTACCTAATTAACCCTCCATCCAACCAACCAACCATCCAGTCAGCCTTCCAGCTTTGTCTAACCATCCATTCAGCTGTTAATCTGCCTATCCATCCATCCATCCAATCACTCATTTACTTACAGTATATAAACTTCCAACCATCCATCCAGCCATTGAACATACTTGGGGTTTCATTCTCTCGGGATATATCTTGGAAGCCCCTGTGTAGACTACAACTCTCATGTGTAGGGAGGCTACCCACATACAGCTCTTCTCAACAAGGTGGAGTCAAAGGCTTTTCGTGTCATTTACTATCTTCCTCCTTCTGGCTCCCTTCAACCTCAGTCTCTTCGCCGCACTGTTGTATCTTCATCTCTTTTCTATCGCTACTTCAATGGCCACTGCTCCTCTGAACTGTCTGCTTGCATCCCTCCTCCACTACCGTGGGTGCGTAACACCCGTCTCTCAACAAACTCATCCTTTTTCTGTCCAGCTCTCCAGTGCAAGAGTTAACCATTACTCCTAGGCCTTCATGTATGCAACTGGTCAACTCTGGAACTGTCTTGTTCTGTCTCTAGTTTCTAATGTCTATGACCTCCAGTCTTTCAAACGCAGTGTGTCCAGGCATCTCTCAATGAACGGATCTTGAATTTGTCTAATTTGTTTTTGCTTTGTCTTGGAGGGAACAATCATGCAGGCTTCTGACCCTTGGTTCCTTCTTCCTTGCATAATCTATCTATCTATCTATCTATCTATCTATCTGCTATTCAGTGATGATACCATAAACTTAGTAACGTAATTATAGACAAACACAATTGAAATACACTAAAACTGGAGGTATTTCGTCTGCATTCTGGCGCTGTGAACGATTGATTACGTACACCAGCTGAATTCGGAATCCCAAAGTGACACGCCAATAAAAGATGCGGGAATCGGCGTGTTTTCCCAAAGTGCATCGCCGTCTTTCACGTTTTCTCTTAAGAGTTTCCTCGCTTGGGTTGGTTTGATACTTAAGCCTGATTTGGAAATACTTGCTAACTTTTTCCTTGGTGATTTAGTTGCATGGAACACATTACGGTTATCGGTTATCCTTATTTCATAGCTTTATAAAATCTATCTTGTTTTCATCGGTAGCCTAACACACACACACACACACACACACACACACACACATGCTGCGTAAACAGATCTTTTAATTATTCTACTGTATTATATTCATCAGTATTACCTTTACTGTTATTTTTATCTGTTAATATCTACATTATATTACACTGGTGGGGAAGTTGAGCCATTTCTTAGTATAATATCTTTCCTTTAACTATTTATTTTGCCTTCTAAATACTAATATTCCGTATTTGTTTTTAGAATGCATTATTTATATCACTACTGTTCTCACCAGTAATATGTAAAAACAATATTAACAAGGCACAAACAAAAAACAAAGTGGTTAAGAAAAAGGTGTTCAGAAGTCTCCTTAATCGACGAGAAAACCAACGCGGGAGGAAAATGTTATTGGAACGTGTCGCTTTGTTTACGTTGTGTGTGTGTGTTGTTAGTGGTTATATATTTCCTGGTATGGACTTTCCTCGCCTTTGGAACTCAACCAGACTGCATCAACGGTAAGTGAAGAGCTTGAAGATCATTAGGAAATGGTTGTAGTAGTTTGGGTGACTGACTCGTGGGTGGCATTTTCGTCAGCATAGATTATTTAGTTCCCCTTTAGCGATTTGTCTTGAACATTGTTACACCGTGTCTTTACATTATCTGTATCCTTCAGTCCGATGACGTAATTGTCGTTCTGTTCATGCTGCCAGTAAACGATCTTATTCAGCAAGTAAAGCGTCTGATTAGGCTATTCTCTAGCTCCCACTATGAAAAGTCTCGAGTTGAATAAAATCGTCTGGAGATAAGAATAAATAAATAGATAAATATATATATATATATATATATATATATATATATATATATATATATATATATATATATATATATATATATATATAAAGTGTATATGGTTTGTTTATGTGATGATATGATTTTGTAGCTGTTTGATTTTCAGTTGTTTTTAAGTATTGGAGTAATTATTTATAGTGGAATTGCTGCTTATTTGAGAGAGAGAGAGAGAGAGAGAGAGAGAGAGAGAGAGAATTAGCCAACCTACCATCCACCTATCTATCCATCCATCCATCCATCTACCCAACATTCCATCTATTCATCCATCCATCCTTCCATTCATCCATGCGTCCGCCTGTCCATCCATCAACCAATCCATCCATCCATCCATCCACCCACCCACCCACCCACCCATCCATCCATCCATCCATCCATAAATCTAGTCATCTGACCATCCATCTATCCAGCAATGTAATTAGTCACCCAGTCATCAGGTTAAGTGTCCAATATCTAACAAACCATTCATCCAGCCAACTTTTCCTAATCAACCATCCATCTACCATCCATCCATCTACCATCCATTCATCCAGCCAGCCACCAGACCATCCACTCACCTAGACTACATAAAGTAAGAGGTTTTTGATAAACTTCTGTAGAGTGAAGTTCTCGTTTAATAAAAATCATGAAAACACTGGGCTTGTGATATGAAAAATATAGATTTCGTGTTATTGTGAAATTTTGATTTATAATAGTTTTTTGTTCCCCCCCCCTCTCTCTCTCTCTCTCTCTCATTATTGCGTCCCGTTCAATTTCCTCAGTTTCTCATTTTTTGCTCTTTATAGCAACTCTCTCTCTCTCTCTCTCTCTCTCTCTCTCTCTCTCTCTCCAAGTTCCTCCACAATTCTTCCCAACATGTCATACTTTTCAACTCACATTAATTTCCTTTCCTCGCTGTCTCTCATCTCTCTCTCTCTCTCTCTCTCTCTCTCTCTCTCTCTCTCTCTCTCTCTCTCATCCCTAGTCCCTTCACTACTATAATCTTTGCTTTATGACTCGTTTAAACTTAGGATGGACCTCTTGGAGTGAGATAGAGATAGATAGATAGAGAGAGAGAGAGAGAGAGAGATTCCAGAAACCCCATCATTACGGTGAACATTTGTATTTTTTGTCTTGCTTCCCCTGGACAATTTTGTTCATTGGAAAGAACCACTCGCAGTGAAAGGGTTAATTTTCCACTCATATTTCTCTCTCTCTCTCTCTCTCTCTCTCTCTCCAATTGTCTCCTCCCTCCCTTTGTTCCTCCATGGCCCTCAATTGTGTCTTTTGCGAGAGAGAGAGAGAGAGAGAGAGAGAGACGAGAAAGCACACAAAAGCTGGAGAAGTAGAGAAAGGGAAGAAGAAAGGGAAAGATGGAAGGAGTAAGGAGGAGGAAAAAGGAGGGCGAGAGAAGGAAGGAGTAAGGAGGAGGTGAAGCGATAGTGGGAGAAAGGAAGAAGGAAGAGAATGGAGGCGGAAGAGAAAGGCCGGAGGAGGGAGGGCGAAGTGGCTGGTAGGTAGGAAGGGAAAGTAAGTGGCCATTAATATCACATGCAAGCGGTTCCATTCACGGGCAACAGATGGCACCACCCGGTATGTAAACAAATGACTTTCTGGTGTCCCGCATAACACATCTTCGTTACACCTCATTGCCCCTCTGCCGTCAGCGCTGGTGGAGATAGGGAGAAGGGAGGTAAAAGATAATGAGAGAGAGAGAGAGAGAGAGAGAGAGAGAGAGAGAGAGAGAGAGAGAGAGAGAGAGAGAGAGACTGGAGATATAAGTTGGAAATCATACTAATAGAAAGTAAGATAATGTGTTGGT
>NC_137030.1:6891903-6896903 GCF_032717465.1 Coenobita brevimanus | reverse complement strand
AGAGAGAGAGAGAGAGAGAGAGAGAGGAAAGAGGTAAAGAAGGAAATTTAAAGCAAGTGAGATAAGGTGAAAGATAAGAGAGATGGGGGGAGGGAGGGGAGGAGGGAGGGGAGGAAGGAAGGAGAGAGAAGGAGAGAGTGTGAGGAGGAAGGAAGAGATAGTCATTTTAAAAGAGGGAGGGAGGGAGGGAGGAAAGGGGAATGAATATAAGACTGGGAGAGAGGAAGTGGAAGAAGGGAGGAAGAGAAGATGGGAGGAGGTGGAGGAGGGAAAGAATGGAAGAGAGAGGAGGAGGAGGAGGGAAGGAGAGGGGGAAAGGTAGTGGATGTGGAAAGGAGAAAAGTACGTAAGTAGAGGGAGAGAGAGAGAGAGAGAGAGAGAGAGAGAGAGATGCTTATTAGACAGAACAAGGGTGGAAATTATATAGGAGTGGCAGAAGAGGAGCGACCATGCACTGTGTAATCTTTCTCTCTGTAAAGGAAAGATGTTAGTATTATTTATTTGACGCCTCACAGTCGTCAACATCACCTCAGGCTGGACGTAAACAACACCCAGTTAGTTATAGTCTATTGTCTCGTAATATTATCTAGCTGAATTTTAAGTGTATCAATAGTTTTTGCACAAACCATACTGTAGTAGGGAGACTGTTGCAATGCTCCACCACGCGAATATTGAAGTAGTTTTTCCCTATATTAGTGTTGCATCTGTTGTGTTTCATTCCAGTATTTCTAGTCACTGTACCATTTTGTGTTTCGTACAAATTGTCATATCTAACATGGTCAGAATTTCTAAAGAATTTCAGACTTGTATTAGATCTCCTCTGAGCCGTCACTTATTTTTTTCCTTAGAGAGAGAGAGAGAGAGAGAGAGAGAGAGAGAGAGAGATCCAGTTTCTTTAATCGCTCTTCGTAGGGTAAATGTCGCGCGATGGGGTCATTTTTGTGGTTCGTCGTTGCATTCTGTCCAGTCTGTCTTCCCTCATGATAAGATTCGGGGACCATTCTAAGTGTGATCTAAGTAGTGAGGTTTGGTCTAAGTAATGATGTTTAGAGCTTAGGAATTACATCAGGCTTTTTTTATTATCAAAGTTCCTTGCAATGGAGCCGAGCATTTATTTATTTATTATTATTATCATTATTATTATTATTATTATTATTATTATTTGCTTTGTTACTGGCTGCTATATACTGTCTGGAGTGTTTGAGGTCGTTACTAATAATAACTCCTAAATCCTTCTCGTCCTTTACGTCCGCCAATGGGGTACTGAACAAGCAATTTTCACGTCTAATGTTTTTGCCGCTAAAGTCGCCATAAATCTATCTATATTAAAGTTCATTGGCCAATTTTCACTCCAGATTATTAACTTACCAGATTATTTTGTATACATTCATGTTCTCGTTATCACTTTGCCTCCAATCTTCGTGTCATCTGCAAATTTCGCTACCTTAGAAAAGAGTCCATATTCCAGATCACTGATGTATATAGTGAACAGAGTGGGTCCTAGAGCTGGCCCTTGAGGAACTCCACTTGTCACTTCTAGCCATATATTACTTCTAGCCATTTATTACTTCTAGCCATTTATTACGTCTAGCCATTTATTACTTCTAACCATTTATTCTAGCCATTTATTACTCCACGCTGCCTGCCATTCGTTGACCAGTCGCCAATCCATGAGCGTCAGTTGTTAGAGAGGCCTTGGGTTTTCAGTTTTTGTAGTAGTCTTAAAACAGAGGAAAGAGGCAGGGTGCGAGTGAATGAGGGAGCGTGAAGAAGGGAGGAATTAAGACGATGAGGGAGGAGAAGGGAGAAAGGAGAGGGAGAGAGGGAAGGGAGAAAGGAGAGGGAGGGAGAGAAGGGAGAAATGGAGTCACTAAGGGAAGGAGGGACGGAGGGAGGAAGTTAGGGAGGGAGGATGGAAGAGGGAGGGAGAGAAGTGAGTAAGGGAGGGAGTGAGAGGTGAGGAAGGGAGGGAGGAAACAAGTTAGCTATACAGGGAGGGAGGGAGAGAGGAGGGATATGTAAACAGGAAGTAAGGGCGGAAGTCATAGAGAGAGAGAGAGAGAGAGAGAGAGAGAGAGAGAGAGAGGTGAGGTGTCAGGCCATTTTTAACACTGATTACATCTACTGCTTCCCCTTCCTGCCCTCTCTCCCTCTCTCTCTTTTTCTCTCTCTCTCCCCCTCCCCTCTCTCTCTCTCTCTCTCTCTCTCGCTCTCCCCCTCCCCTCTCTCTCTCTCTCTCTCTCTCTCTCGCTCTCTCAGTTGACCTACCGTTCTCCCATTACTTATTGACATATTGGTATGGATTTTAAGAGATGGTGGGAGGGAGAGGGAGAGGGAGAGATGGAGGTACGGAGGGAGGGAGGGAGGAAGGCAGCGAGGGAGAAAATATGAGGATGGTTATAAGGAGGGATAGAGGGAGGAAAGACAGGGAGGGAGGGAAGGAGAGGAAGAAAGCGATGGAAGGAGAGAGGAAGGGAGGGAGGGAAGGAGAAAGGGAGGGAAAGAAGGGTGGGAAGACGGGAAGGAAGGGAGGAAGGGAAGGAGGGAAGGGAGGGAGGGAAGGAGGGAGATTGGTAGGAAAAAGGATTGGGTGGAGGAAGAATGAGAGAGATGGAGGGAGAGAGATGGGAGGGAGGAGAGAAGGAAAGGAGGGAGAAGGAGAGAGGGAGGGTGGAAGGAAGATGGGAAGGACGGAGGCTGGAAAAGAGGGAGGGAGGGAGGGAGGAAATGAAGGAGGGAGAGGAGAGGGAAGTATAGAGGGAAGAAGAGAAGAATGGAGAAGAAGCGACTAGATAGAAGGATGGAAGGAAGGATGGAAGGAAAGATGGAAGGAAGAAAGGAATCAAGCAGGGAGAGGGAGGGATGGAGGGTGAAAAGTATAGGGAGGAAAGGCAGATGGACGAAGGATGAGAGAGAGAGAGAGAGAGTCTGCCTTTCTGTCTAAATCTGTCTATTTATATCTGCCTGTCTATCGGTCTGTCAGAAACAAACATGATAGGCAAAAAAAGCAACAACAAAAAAAAACACCTGGAATTAAAACAACGATAACAATAACAACAAAAACAACAACAGCAGGCCAGGTAAATACGGTGTGTTTACAATTAATTTTCTCAGATTTTAATTAAAGGTAAATACGACATTAATAATTAGCTCTAGTTTCTGCTTATTCCTCGCCTGCACTGCTGTTATTATTATTATTATTATTATTATTATTATTATTATTGAGAACTCCACATTCTGTTGAGTTCTTATTGGTACCGGGTAGGCTATTATAGATATTATTGTTATTATTTATTTATTTATTTATTTATTTTGGGGAGGCAGATCTTGTAGGCTGGCATTACAAGACCGTCCGAGATAGGGACAGCCCTAACATGTGTTCAGTATGGACAATAGGCATTAGTGCTGAAGTGGTGACTTGTGACCGGGCTAACAAAGGGCCAGGTTCCCTAGCAATTAGGAGTAAATCTTAAAAAAAACGTGTGCAGCTGTGTGCAGCGTAGAAGGGCCGCTAGGTGTCAAGGAACGGGCCCTTAAGTCTATGGCCGGACGCGGATACATTTGGAGGGAAAAATAACGTTTTATGGGTGTAAACGAAGAAGGCTGCGATTGTGCCTTGATACAGTACACCAAAAAATTATCAGGCCTCTTACCGCACGTGTAACTCTGAAGCATGGACGAAGTATTGTGATATATGGAACATCCTGTGATTAATAAGGCAAATATTATCCTTGGGAATTATTCAGACTCGAAATGGCATAAAACTTCACCTTCTGGCTGCTGTGTTTTGAAAGGCAGCAGGTTAATTGATCCAGGTGTGTCTGCAAAACCGGCTCATTGTCACATCCATCCTACCCCAGGTGTGCGATACTAATTTGGTTCACTGTAAAGGTGACCGAATTGAATGTAAAGGTTATCTTGGGACGTGTCTGCTGGGTGTTATGGGAAAGGTGTATAGAAGAATAACAGAGAAATAAAAATAAGATACGGTAATGACTGCTGAGTGATAAATAAGATGGTGTAATAAGTGGTTGATGATGTGTGACTTAAATGTTTGCAGGAAAACATATACCTTAGGCGAGAAAATACGTGAAAGAGACTGGATCGTATTTTTTACATTTATGGATCTAAAAAAAAACAGAAAAAGAAAAGAAAACGCATGACAAAGCGAATAGAGTGGGAATATGGAAGATTTTGGTGTGAATGGAGGGAATGGAAAACTGCATCAATTTGTACAGGTTTTTTGATGCTAGTGAACAGGTGTGAGAGTAAATGGTTGTCTAAATGAGTGGTTAAGTAGGTCAGGTGTCAGAGTGAGAGTGAGACAAGGATAGGTACCATCCAGTATCTAAATGGATGGGGTTATGAGAGAGGTTGAAGCAGAACTAGTGAAGGAAGGGACGGGAATGGTGATTAATGGTGAAGGGTGAATTTAGTGATGAATGGTGAAGGGTGAATTATTTTTGCTTTGATGTATGCACGAAATGCTGTGTTGATTTTGATGAGTGAACAGGATCCTGGCAAACTGATTTTTTTGTTGTAATCTTTATTATTTTTTTTTTTACTTCTCTCCTTCCTCCTCCCTCTTCCTTCCTTTGCCTCCCTTCATCTCTCCATTCCTCCACCTTCCTCTTTCTCCCCTTCCCCCTCCTGTTTTCCACCACCTCCTCACCTTGCTCCCATCCTCTCCTTCTCCCTCTCTCTCTCCCTCTTTTTTTTTTTAGTCTTCAGTTTTTCTTTTCCTCCTCCCTCTGCTTTTATTTCTCTCACTTCTCTTCCTCCTCCTCCTCCTCCTCCCCCCCCTCTCCCTCCCCGTACATGTTTTCTTCCTCGATTCCCCTCCCTTCCCTCCTTACCTTCCCTCCCGCATCCCTCTCTTCCCTCTTTTTCACCGCCTTCTCACCTCTCTTCCTCCTTTTCTTCCCTTCCTCCACGCTCTCGTCCTTCTTCCCCCTCTCCCCTCTTCCCTCTTCTCTCTCTCCTCCTTTCCTCTCCTTTCC
>NC_137030.1:6851903-6886903 GCF_032717465.1 Coenobita brevimanus | reverse complement strand
CTCTCTCTCTCTCTCTCTCTCTCTCTTTCAGAATGCTTACTTCCTTCCCTCATGTCTTCCCCTCCCCCCCTTCCCCTCTCTTTCCCTCCTTCCCTCGCTCTCCTCCCTCCCTCCCTCCCTCCCTCCCTTCTTCCTCAAGTTACGCATAAAAGCTTTCTCTCTCTCTCTCTCTCTCTCTCTCTCTCTCTCTCTCTCTCTCTCTCTCTCTCTCCATCCTTCTTTCTCTTCCTTCCTATCGTCCCGTCTTCCTTCCATCATTCCCCATTCCTTACCTCTTCCCTCTTCTTAGTCGCCTTTCTCTTCCTTCCTTCCTCCCCTCCTACCTCCCGTTCTTCCTTCCTTCCTTCCTACCTCTGTTCTTCCTTCCTCCCTACCTTCTTTCCCTCCATTCTTTCTCTTTTGTCCTCCATTCCTTCCTTTTCTCCTTTTCTATGCCATTCTTTCGCCTCCCCTTCTTTCATCCTTCCTTCCTCATCTCCTTCCTTCTTTTCTTTCTTCCTGTCTTCCTTCCCTTCTTCCGGCCTTTCTTCCTTCTTCCATTCTTTTCTTCCTCTCTTCCTTCCCTCTCCCTCCATTCCTTACCCATTTCCTTAACTATCCTTTCTCCAACCCCTCCTTCTCTCTGCCTTTCTTCCTCCCTTCCTGTCATCCTTCCTCCCTTCCTCCTTCCTTACATCCTTCTTTTTTCTTTCCTTCTCCCTCACTTCATTCCTTTTTCTCCCATTTATTCCCTCTTTCTTCTTTTTTTTAACTATCTTTCTCTTCACTCTCTCTCTTTCTCCTCCTTCCTTCCTTCCTTCCTTCCTTCTTTCTTAATCATCCTTCTCTCTCTCCTTTCATTTTTCTTTCCTTCCTCTACTTCTGTCTTCTTTCCTTCCTTCCTTCCTTCCTTCCTTCCTTCCTTCCTTCCTTCCTTCCTTACCACTTACCATCTCCTCTCCTCTCTTTCTTTCTTAAGTTATCGTCCATTCTTGTTCTTGCCTGATTCATGCTCTCTCTCTCTCTCTCTCTCTCTCTCTCTCTCTTTCTCTCTCTCTCTCTCTCTCTCTCGCTGTCTATCTATCTATCTATCTCTGTCTATCTATCTATCTGTCTATATTTCCACGTCTTACTGTCTCTTGCCTTGTCTCTTGGCATTTTCTTCCCTCTTCTTTCTCATCTGAAAATATCCCAGCAGTCTCTCTCTCTCTCTCTCTCTGTTTTACAACTTTCCTTTTCTCATTATCACTACCGTACAATTGTCTTATTCACTTTTATAATTCTCTCTCTCTCTCTCTCTCTCTCTCTCTCTCTCTCTCTCTCTCTCTCTTTCTCCCCAGACGATTTTATTCAGCTTAGGACAGATTTAAGTAGGGAAGGGATTAAAGATGAGTATATTTAACTATGTCGAATTTGCAAAGTCTCGAGACATGAAAAAAAAAAAAGTCTGTGATATACCCTGTTCACTCTAACTTGGCCTAAATTACCGTCTCTCCATCTTCAATACTGAGGTACAACAAGAGATTATCAGTTGCTGCTAGTCACGAGGAAGTGCTTGTGGAGTATTATCTGAATCACTGAGCTACGTGAAATAAGCTGCAAAGGGACGAAAATCTGGGGCAAGTTGAAAGTGAACAGAGGATAGCAAGGGTTAAGTACAGATTACGTCCTGGGACTGAAGAGGCCAATGAGAAAGAGAGTATTTGTGTGTGTGTGTGTGTGTTTGTGTGTGTGTGTGCGTGGCTGATTTTTATGTCTGTTTCCTAATTTGTATTTTTTTTCTGTCCCTTTGACTCTATCGTTTTCTATCTTCGTGTGTGTGTGTTTGTGTGTGTGTGTTTGTGTGTGTGTGTGTGTGTGTGTTTGTGTGTGTGTGTTTGTGTGTGTGGTTTCCTAATTTGTTTGTTTTTCTGTCTGTGTCTCTGTCGTTTTCTATCTTCCTATCTCTCTGACTTTTTCTTTGTCGGTCTTTGTGTCTGTCTGTCTGTCTGTCTGTCTCTCTCTCTCTCTCTCTTACTTTCTATCTGTCACCGCTGGATGTGTTTGGCGTGTGTTTGTCTGCGGTTCACGAAAATCATAATGAAGTGCAGTTACTCTTTTCACCTTTTTCACCTCTTTCACTTTTTTCACCTTTTTCACCTTTTTCACTCTTTTCACCTTTTTCACTCTTTTCACTCTTTTTACGCTTTTCACGCTTTTCACCTTTTTCACTCTCTTTACTCTTTTCACCTTTTTCACTCTTTTCACTCTTTTCACCTTTTTCACTCTTTTCACCTTTTTCACTCTTTTCACTCTTTTCACTTTTCACTCTTTTCACCTTTTTCACTCTTTTCACCTTTTTCACTCTTTTCACCTTTTTCGCTCTTTTCACCTTTTTCACTCTTTTCACCTTTTTCACTCTTTTCACCTTTTTCACTCTTTTCACCTTTTTCACTCTTTTCACCTTTTTCACTCTTTTCACTCTTTTCACCTTTTTCATTCTTTTCACTCTTTTCACTCTTCACTTTTTTCACCTTTCTCACTCTTTTCACCTTTTTCACTCTGTTCACCTTTTTCACTCTTTTCACTCTTTTCACCTTTTTCACTCTTTTCACTCTTACCTTGGCCTAACATTGCCATCTCTTCATTGTGAATGCCGAGGTGTCGAAACAGATTAACACTGAGATACGATGCCAGTCACGAAGAAGTGCTCTGTAAGGATGTCGAGCCGCAGCGCTGCCCTTTTTTCCGCCAGTGATCTACATGAAATAAGCTGCGAAAGGAAGGAAATCTGGGCCAGGTGAAGGTGAAAGGAGTATAGTATGGTTTCTTACTATAAAATCTGCTTGAAGGGTGGATAAAATAAAAAGAATTGGGCTGAAGGTGTGTGTGTGTGTGTGTGTGTGTGTGTGTGTGTGTGTGTGTGTGTGTGTGTGTGTGTGTGTGTGTGTTTTTACTATCTTCCTTTCTGTCTCTCCATTTCTCTGTCTGTCTGTTCGTCTATCGATCTATCAGTCTGTCTATTTGCCTGTCTGTCGAACTGTCTACATTCGCCTGTCAATAAGTCTCGCTGTTATTTTGCCCCCACCTCTCTCTCTCTCTCTCTCTCTCTCTCTCTCTCTCTCTCTCTCTCTCTCTCCCGCCTCCCCATTTGAGCTGTCAGCCGATGTCTCTTTCACTGTCTTTATGTCGGCGGGGTCAGCTCTCTCTCTCTCTCTCTCTCTCTCTCTCTCTCTCTCTCTCTCTCTCTCTCGTATGTCTGCCAGTTTGAGTAATTTCTTTTACGGACTTTCAACCTATCTGTCTGTCTGTCTGTCTGTCTGTCTGTCTATCTATCTACCTTTATCTATCTGCCTCTCTTATTTTTAGTTATTTTTGACGTTAATGCGTCTTTCCAAGCACTTTCTCTCTTTCACATTGTTAGTCTATCTTTCTGTCTATCTATCTAACTCTCTCTCAGCCTAATTTTGCCCTATCTCATGCTGTCAGTCTATCTGTCTATCCATCTTCCCTTCTGTTTATCTATCCCTGCCCATCTCTTTCAGTCTATGTGTGTATGTATGTATGTGTATGTATGTTTGTGTGTGTATGTATTTATGTGCAGTATGTTATGTATGTATATGTATATGTATGTATAAATGTATGTATGTATGTGTGTGTATGTATGAAACCATCTGTCTGTCTGTCTGTCTGTCTGTCTATCTATCTGTCTTTCTATCTGTCAGTCTGTCTTGTTATTGTCAGTCTGTCCATCTATCTATCTGTCTATCTATCTATCTATCTATCTATCTGTCTATCTATCTATCTGTCTATCTATCTATCTATCTATCTATCTATCTGTCTATCTATCTATCTATCTATCTATCTATCTATCTATCTGTCTATCTATCTATCTGTCTATCTATCTATCTATCTATCTATCTATCTGTCTATCTATCTATCTATCTATCTGTATATCTATCGGTCAGACTTAAATTTTCTTACCTAACTCACGCCATCAGGCAATCTGTGTCGATCAGTTCTGTCTATCGATCTATCTATTTATCTATCTATCTATCTGTCTATCAGCTATCTATCTCATTTATCATCTCCCTCTCTTCCTGTCACCCTTTCTTCATTCTCCCTCGTTCAGCTTCTCTCAGCCCTCCCTGCTTTCTCTCTCTCTCTCTCTCTCTCTCTCTCTCTCTCTCTCTTCCTCACCCTTCCCTTCCTGTCCGTCTTCTCACCCTTCCTTTTACTCTTCCTGTTAATTTCTTTTTTACTCCCTCTCTTCATCCTGGTTTCTCTCTCTCTCTCTCTCTCTCTCTCTCTCTCTTGCTTTATGTCTTCTGTTGTCTGTCTTCCTATACTTGGTTGTGTGTCAGTCTGTCTGTATGTCTTTCATTCTATATCTGTCTGTCTGAATGTCTGTCTGTCTGTCTGTCTGTCTGTCTGTCTGTCTGTCTCTGTCTGTCTGTCTGTCTGTCTCTCTCTCTCTCTCTCTCTCTCTCTCTCTCTCTCTCTCTCTCTCTCTCTCTCTCTCTCTCTTTCTCTCTCATTACCCGTGCAGCAAGTCTCGGGCAAGAGCCTCTGGGAAATTACCTCACTGCGATTATCTCAGTAGCTGGCTAGGTACGAGAAAGAGAGAGAGAGAGAGAGAGAGAGAGAGAGAGAGAGAGAGAGAGAGAGAGATTTGAGAACATTGTAAAAAAAAATAGTCTACCATAAATAAATAGTGAAAGAAAGACAAAATAAATGTAAGATAAACGAAAGAAGATTAGGCTGAAGTTGAGAGAGAGAGAGAGAGAGAGAGAGAGAGAGAGAGAGAGAGAGAGAGCTCAATATGTAAAAGTAGAGAATGCTTGAACGCGCTTGGGCTCCTGTGTGTGTGTGTGTGTGTGTATGTGTGTGTGTGTGTGTGTGTGTGTGTGTGTGTGTGTGTGTGTGTGTGTGTGTGTGTGTGTGTGTGTGTGTGTGTGTAAAGAGTAAGAAGTTGAGTTGGAGGAGGAGGAGATTTAAAGTAATGAGATGGATAGATAGATGAAGATAGACAGCCACTGAGAGAGAGAGCGAGAGAGAGAGAGAGAGAGAGGTAATTATGATAGCTGGAGAAAAAGACAAGGAAGACAGCGTGTGTAAGACAATTAGACAGAAAAATACAGTAAATAAAATAATAAGAGTACATGATGGAGTGTGTTTTGGAGTGGCGGGAGGGACTGGTGATGGAGCGTCTTGGAGGAGTTTGCTACCCCTCGAGAACGATCAACTCTGGGATTAGGCGTTTGGGCATAGATAGACGGGTTCATAACTGTAATTCTTTCACCTTGACTTGGCCCAGATTTTCGTCCTTTTGTAGCATATTTCACGTAGCTCAGTGGCAGGAAAAGACAGTGCTACACCCTTTTCATAGCACTTCTTCGTGACTAGCACCATGTTCTAGTGTTCATCTCATATTACAGCTCAGCATTGAAGGTGGAGAGATGGCGATTTTAGGCCAAGTTAGAGTAAAACGAGTATAGACAGACAGATTTAGAGAGACAGGTAAAAGGATTGAAAGATGAAGGTAAAGGTGGGCCAGACACCATGAGACGCTTATCCTCTGTCCTCGTCTCCGTAGCCAAGAATTTTGAACTTGCCGCGGGTTTTTCACTTACTGTCTTAGGATACAAGGCCGCTACGTCATTCAGGTTACCGCAGTTACCCCCGAAGGTGTTATGTTGGGTAGGTAAATCCACCCTCCTGTCTGACTACACTTGGGTTACGAATTTTTCTCATGTTGGAGCAAAGGAACTACATACGATTTTACTGAGGCAGCTCGTAAACGTTCGTAGCGAGAAGTTGGAAAAAAATTATGGTGAGGGACGCCTTCACGCGGTGGCATCATTGTATTCTGGCTACCACACTGCCCGGTTATACAAACGTCCCTCCTGACCCTCCCAGTTCCACGAAAGGAGGATGGTGGACTGTATGAGGTCAGTTTCAGCCTGCAGTCCACTAGGTTCATGTCTAGATGAGCCTGGGTTTACAACTACCTCTGCTACAACGATAAAACTGTTTCATATTATAAGCCTGCTAACTCCAGCTAATCTTACACATGTTTGATCTCTCGTACGGAAAGGATAAATAAAAAATAACTGAATATAACTAAAAATAAGCCACAAAATAATTAAAATGGCGTTTAGGAAAGGATAATATTGCAGAAAGCTGGCAGGAAATTGTGAGAAGGACCACCATACAGTACAGAAAAATTGACATTGAAGTTTAATAGAAAATGAATGGAATTGTGTGGTATTATGTAATGGAATAATGTGTACGTCTCTCTCTCTCTCTCTCTCTCACCACCATTCTGCCACCCCTGTCACGTCATCACACACTAATTAGCAGCAACACTCAGTCAGTTTTGTGGTCAGCCCAATTAAGACCAGGTAACAGTCCCCCCCAACCCTCACACCTGTCCACCCCGTAGAATGTTAGTTTCTGATTTTGTTGTTGTTTTGTTGTTTTTGTTGTTGTTGTTTTAATGTTTGTCTGCGATTAGTACTTTTGTTAATATTATTTGCAACAACAGTAGTATCTGCTCTAACTACTACTACTACTGCTACTACAACTGCAGCTGCTGCTGCTGACACCACTACCACTATTTCTGCTACAGGAATAGTAACAAGGACAAGAACAATAACAATAACTACTACTACTACTACTACTACTACTACTATTGCTACTACTACTACTATTACTACAACAACAACAACAACAACAACTACTACTACTACTACTACTACTATTAGCAGTCCAGTACAGTTCGTTTTAATTCGATTTATTTCCTGTTAAAGTATGCATAAACAGGAACAGTAGTCGCCCTACACATTTACTACGTCTGCCTCTCATTTAGGGCATGTCCATCACGCTCGTCCTTCAAGAAATTATGAAGAAAAAATTATCAAGGTGTAGAATATTGAGATTTGGTTACTGTTACACGTGAAGTAAGTCGCCGGCGTATGAAATAGAAAGATTGACCTAATCTGTAAATATGCATCTCTGAAGGTCATGCCGTTTACACATACAACACCTGTGTAAATCTGTGAAGACCTGAAGAGTACTGTGTCTGTTTAGTGTGTGTGTGTGTGTGTGTGTGTGTGTGTGTGTGTGTGTGTGTGTGTGTGTGTGTGTGTGTGTGTGTGTGTGTGTGTGTGTGTGTGTGTGTGTGTGTGTGTGTGTGTGTGTGTGTGTGTGTGTGTGTGTGTGTGTGTGTGTGTGAGTGTAAGTTTCCTTCACCACTGCACATTTAACTGGTACACTACAATTTCCTACCTACTGAAATCACGCATCTCAACTACGTAATTGTCCCCACTGTTAAGATTTCGGGCCCCATAACGCAGACAACCACACATTAACCCTTTCCATACGAGATCTTTTTATTTTATCCTATTCAGACGATTTTACTTAACATAGGGGGTATTTTGCTGCAGCCCACCGGTTGATAAAAGTTGGGTGGTGACTGGGACTGGCTATTTCGAAGTTCATAATTCCGTATTTGATGCTACAAAAACTGTTTCACGTCGAGGAGAGTCGAGTTAATTACACATCATATTGAAGTAGGTATTGCCAGGAAGAAGAAGATGGAGAAGAAGAGGAAGAAGAGGATGATGATGATGATGAGGTGGAGGAGGAGGAGGAAGAGAAAAAGGAGGAGGAGGAGGAGGAGGAGGAGAAGAAGAAGAAGAAGAAGATGTTGAAGAAAGGAGAGGAGGAAAAGGAGGAGGAAGAGAAAAAGGAGGAGGAGGAGGAGGAGGAGGAGGAGGAGAAGAAGAAGAAGAAGAAGATGAAGGAGAAGAAGAAGAAGAAGAAGCTGTTGAAGAAAGGAGAGGAGGAAAAGGAGAAGAAAACATAGTACAGTATTAATGTTTGTCGCTTGTACGAGAATCATCAAGAAGTTTTTGCCAAGTTCAGTGTTCCCCCAGAATACGACACTCAACCGTCGAATATACATCCAGGTCCCCAATTGTACCGCGACATGAACAGGAACACAGGGATACAGATTTTGTCTAGCAGTCTGGCCGGTTCGGGAACAAAACTCGAGAGGTGGCGGTACTGATAACTGATTAGAATTTGGCATAATAAACAATGATAGTGTAAAATTCCAGCATAAGAAGAAGAAGAAGAAGAGGAAGAAGGCGAAGTAGAAGAGGAGGAGGAGGGAAGAGAAGACATGGTAAAGAAGCTAAAAAAAAAATCCTTGTTTCTGTTGTTGTTATGGCCCCAGGTTCGTCTGAAACGTGAACCCAGTGGACTGCAGGTTTAAGTGATCCCTCTCCTGTATGTAGTCCACTCTTTTCCGGGTGCAGGGAGTGAGTTGAGGGACTTTAGTATAACCAGTCCGTGGAGCCGCCCTGTTATATCTGGCCAGCCGCGTGAAGGCGCCCCTCATCATCATCATCGTCATCATCATCATCATCAAAGACTCTAAAATAAATACGTTCCCAAACCCCGTCAAACACGTTCCATTTTCTTTCCCCCAAATCAGAGAAAAAGACGCAACAGAAAAATCCCGTCGTCCGGCAACATCTGGCAACTTCTCGGATGCCGGGTTGCCAATTAAAGATTATAATTCCGCCTAGTTTGAGTTTCCAGAAGTTTTAGTCATTTTTTCTTCAAGATTTGGGTTGAAAAAGGAGCAGGAAAAAAAGGCGAGAGGATAATAATGATAAAGATAATGTTGAAAAAGTTCGTGGCATTACCGAAAGGCGAGGAATTATGAATGTAAATGGGTGGCGAAAAAAAAAAAAAATACATAAAAGTTAGATTGTTCGTAGTCTTTTTTTGTTTGGGTAATTCTGCGAAATATTTTGGGACGTGTGTAGGAAGGGGAGGGAAGGGAAGAGGAAGGAAGGGAATGGAAGGAAGAAAGGAGAGAAAGAAGGTAAAAGGGATAAGCAGTGAAGAGCAGAAAGAAAGAGGAAGGACTGAAAGAATGGGAAAAGAAAGATACGAAAGACTTGTGGAGATAGATAGATAGATAGATAGATAGATAGATAGATAGATAGAGAGAGAGAGAGAGAGAGAGAGAGAGAGAGAGAGAGAGAGAGAGAGGGAGAGAGAGAGGGAGAGAGAGATTCTTGCTACCACCAAACAATTTTCTATTTCGGCTTAGGGGATATTTTTCGAACTGGAGAGTATAAAGACAAGCAAACAGCAACAGAACTAACAGTCCTTTCAAGGCTATTTGTTTTGAGAAAGACTTTGTGATATATATAATTCTTTGACCTGAAGATAAGGATGGCATGGCAAGAAGACTCCCTTTATCTTCATATTATATATCGTCATCGTAATCTTCCTTATAAGTCCCGGAACCATAAATCTGTTACTTTGTTTTCCTTTGCACTCCTTTGTATTCTCTACTTTGATACAGCCTTCATTAGCCTCATAACTAAAGGTCCACAAGTCAGAAAATTATCCAGCAAGAAGAGAAAATGAGTAATTGGATTAATGGGTTAAAGTCAGCAGGGTAATTATCTGACTCATAACTAGTTATGGGTGCAGGTTCATCTGAAACGTGAACTCGGTGGACTGCAGGCTGAGTATTCCCTTCTGCGGTCCACCATCCTCCTTTTGCGGGGGATGGGTAGTGAGTTGAGGGGACATTTGCATAACCGGGCAGCTCCACCACTCTGTCGTATCAGTGCCACCACACGAAGGCCTCCCTGTCCCTATCAGTACGTGGGTAGATTCAGTTAAGGTTATGTATCCGACGCATAAATTGTGGATGATATGCCCCGCGAGAACCATATCATCTGTGTTATGGGCATCAGAATATTGACCCACTGCACTGTGACTCATCCCTGTCTGTCTGTTCGTCTGTGTAGCACTCTGTCTCTCTAAATTCTTGTAATCGTGCCAGGTAGACTAAGGCGATGGTCATTATTTTTTTACGAAATGTGTGTGTGTCTGTGTCGAGAACTCAAATCTCGTAAAGTATTGATTGTCGAAGGAAAAGTTATCAATATAAGTTGTTTAGAGTTACAGCCTGAGTTCACGTGTCACTCAGCCAGCATTGGGAGTCATTTAGGATTGGTACATAAAAGGTTTTCATCTAACAGTACTATTACCTTCTACCAGGCTTACATATGTCGGGTAGTCTTGTGCATCCTGTATTTATGTGACTCTTATGTGAATGAGTTGGAGCTGGGAGGAGGTATTGTTGGCCAAGAAGAAGGTGGATGGAAAAGGTAAATATGTGTGTAAGAAAGCGGGGTATTGAAGTTGTTAAAGCAAAGGAACTAACTGGCAAGGGGTTGAGTCGGCTGGATGAATTATGTACAGGGAACCGCATGAGAAGAGTTAACACTTCCCTTTTTGTGTTTTTATTTCTCAGCATTTTCTTCTTTTTATCTTTTTTTTACTTTGTGTGTGTGTGTGTGTGTGTGTGTGTGTGTGTGTGTGTGTGTGTGTGTGTGTGTGTGTGTCTTTACCTGATAGTCGTCTTACTCGATCGGGCGGTTGTATATGAAGTGCATTTGTAAAGAAAGTTATAAAAGCAATGCATACAGTTGGTTAAGCCTGCAAGGTGGAGTCAGGATTCCGTGGGCCTGAAAGATGAGCGAGTGAGTGTCTGACCCATTTCACTGAGCATGCCACTGATGGTTTCCCTGCTTTTGTGCTTTTTATTTCCTTTCCTTGGAGTATGCCTTGCCCATCTCCAGTGGGTTCACGTTTCAGATGAACCTTGAACCCCATCACAAACACACACGCACACACACACACACACACACACACACACACACACACACACACACACACACACACACACACACCAGTCCGATGGGAAAGCAAATCCTGTCAATGAATAACTCTCTCATGATTCAGATAACTCTAGCATTTTGTGTCAAGCTACTCCGAGTGGTAATAAGGTCACGATTAGCCCCCTCATGGTCGGAACAGCTCTTTTGTTTACTCAAGGTAAGTAAGACGATTCTATTAAGCCCAGTGAACCTTAGGAACCTCGGCATGAAAAGGTTCTAAATCCCCTACTCCCTTTGACTCTCCCGATACATGGTTGGGAAAACTCTACAGCTCTATTTCAGCTAGCCCCGCACGATTTTATTCATCAGGAGAGAGAGAGAGAGAGAGAGAGAGAGAGAGAGAGAGAGTCATAGGAGCCTCATTTTTCAGCTTTTATTTTTCGATCTTAATTTTTCTTACTTTACTTTACAACCCTTATTTTTCTACCCTTATTTTTCTACCCTTATTTTTCTGCCCTTATTTTTTACCATTTTTCTGCCTTTTCTTTCTACCATTCTTTCCCCATAATTCTTGGTCTACGTTTTCCTTATTTTGCCTTTATTAATATCCCTTATTTTCACGTCTTATTTTTGCCACTTTTTTCGCCCTTCTGATCTCCTGCCCTTATTTGACCCTTATTTATCATGCCTTATTGTTCCTTTATTTTGCACTCCTGTACCCCTTAGTCCTTATTATCTGATTTTTATTCTTAACTTTATCCAAATCCGTATTTTACTCACTATTTCTGCTCTTCTTTTTACCCTTAAGCCTTATTTATCATTGTCTTATTGTCGTACCCTTATTTCGATCCCTTATTTCATTTTTTTCTACCATTATTTTTCTGCCCTTATTTTTTCTGTTCTTCCCTTATTCTTCTGTCCTTATTTTTTTACCTTTTCTCTGCCCTTATTTTTCTGTCCTTATTTTCTCTTTTCTTCTACCCTTATTTTTCTGCCTCAATTTTTCCTACCATTTTTCTATCCTTATTTTTCTGCCCTTATTTTTCTACATTTTTTCTACCCTTATTTTTACTACCTTTTTTCTACCCTTATTTTTCTACCTTTTCTCTGCCCTTATTTTTCTGCCCTTATTTTTTTACTATTATTTTTCTGCCCTTATTTTTTTACTATTATTTTTCTGCCCTTATTTTTTTACTATTATTTTTCTGTCCTTATTTTTTTCTACACTTTTTTCTACCCTTATTTTTACTACCTTTTTTCTACCCTTATTTTTCTGCCCTTATTTTTTCTACCCATATTTTTCCGCCCTTATATTTTCTACCCATATTTTTCCGCCCTTATTTTTCTATCCTTATTTTTCTTCCCTTATTTTTTTCCCTTATTTCCCTGCCACGTTGGGAAAGTCATCAGGGTCGGCCTACAACTTTTTTAGCATAAAGAGAAAATTCTCGGCATTCAGGAGCGGGAAGTAGTTGTCTCGCAAGGAAGAAAGTTGGAGGAAAGGGAGGAAAAGTGGAGGAAAAGGGAGGGAGATGGAGGGAAGGGAGGAAAGTGGAGGAAAAGGGAGAAAAGTGGAGGGAAAAGGAGGAGTGTTGGAGGGATGGGAAGCTGGAGAGAGAGAGGGAAAGTGAAGGAAAGGGAGGAAAGTTGGAGGAAAAGGGAGAAAGGTGGAGGGAAGGGAGGAAAGTGGAGGAAAAGGGAGGAAAGTGGAGGAAACGGAGGAAAGTGGAGGAAAAGGGAGAAAAATTGGAGGAAAAGGGAGGAAGGTGGAGGGAAGGGAGAAAAGTGGAGGAAAGGGGAGGAAAGTTGGAGACAAAGTGAGGAAGGTGGAGGGAAGGGAGGAAAGTGGAGGAAAGGGAAGGAAAGTTGGAGGAAAAGTGAGGAACGTGGAGGGAAGGGAGGAAAGTGGAGGAAAAGGGAGAAAAGTTGGAAGGAAAAGGAGGAGTGTTGGAGGGATGGGAAGCTGGAGAGAGAGAAGGAAAGTGAAGGAAAAGGGAGAAATGTTGGAGGAAAGGGGAGGAAAGTTGGAGGAAAAGTGAGGAAGGTGGAGGAAAGGGGAGAAAAGTGGAGGAAAAAGGAGGACTGTTGGAGGAAAGGGAAGTTGGAAAAATAGAAAGAAAGTGGAGGAAAAGGGAGAAAAGTAGAGGAAAAGGGAGGAAAGTTGGAGGAAAGGGACGAAGAGCTGAGGAAAGGAAAGGAAAGTTGGAGAAAAGGGAAGAAAAGTGGAGGAAAAGGAAGAACAGTGGAGGAAAGAGGAATATTGAAGGAAGGGGAGGAAAGCTGGAGGAAAAGGAAGAAGAGCGGAGGGAAATGGAAGAAAAGTGGAGGAAAAGGGAGGAATGTTGGAGGAAAGGGAAGAAAAGTGGAGGAAAGGGGAGGAAAGTTGGAGGAAAGAGAAGAAAAATGGAGGAAAGGAGAGGAAAGGGAAGAAAAGTTGACGGTGCAATGAAGTACAAAGGAAAGCAAACGCCAGCAGACATATTGGTACATTCGGGACTGCTTGTTATAGAGAAGACAATGAGGACTATGACTACGATATCTGATACTATGAGATGAGGATAAAGATGGAAAGCATGAAGGCCTCCACCGTTGCCACTAAACCCTCCAATATCCTCTGATTATAAAAGGTTACTGAAGAATGTTTGTTTGTTAGATCGTTTCACTATGAGGATATTCTCTCTCTCTCTCTCTCTCTCTCTCTCAGTCCAGTAGTAAAATCCACATCAGCCCTTTCCATACGGTGACGTCCATTTCTATTCCATATTCTGAGTGGGTTTGGTATTTCGTAACACCTCTTCCATTGCGATTTATTCCCATCCTTACACAACAATATCCCTTGGTATTTTATTGATCCAAAGTTTCTCGATATTAAATTGATAGAAATTACATACGAGGGAACGCTGAGGTGGAAAATGCCAAATAAATACCTAAGGAAGAGGTGTTACGAAGCATCCTATACCACTTAGAATACTTATACGGCCGGGAGTCACTTAGAAATATGTTCACTTACCCCTTAAGTGTGATGGCGTCAAATGTTAGTCTTTCTCGCCACCGTCAGACGATTTTAGTCAGCCTGGGACGATTTTAGTCAGCCATTGAGACGATTTCATTTACCCCAGTCAGTACTATTGCTCATTCTCCCTAACATGACCCAGATTTATTTCCTTTTGTAATTTCTATCACGCAGCTTAGTGGCAGAAAAAAAAAACAATGCTACGGCTCTTCATACTCTACGTAGTGCTTCGTCATGTCTACAATCCTTTCACCTTAACCTGGCCCACATTTTTGTCTTTCATTGGCTTATTTGACAGTTCAGTGGCAGAAAAAGATAATATTGTGGGTCTCCTCTGCTTAGCACTTCATCGTGACTAGCACCGTATTCTAATGTAAAAACAAATGTTCATATTGAAGAGGTGGCTGTTAGTATATTGTTTCGTTTTTTTTTTTTTTAACCAGATGATTTTGTTCAGCAGAGAGAGAGAGAGAGAGAGAGAGAGAGAGAGAGAGAGAGAAACATTTCGGTCCGGTGACGTATTTCAATATTTTTTTTCTACCGGCAGACGATTTTGTTCAGCTTGGGAAGGGTTCTCTTGTAATGAAGTGTTTATGAAGGTCTAAGCAAACCCCTCCGGCTAAAAAGAATCTCCCTGAAAGTGGAAAAACCGTCTGGATGAAGCAGGGATATGGCTGAAAATACGCTGTAGCAAACATGGGATTAAGTGAATGGAACAAGAGAATATGTATGGACTATGAAAATGAGAGAGAGAGAGAGAGAGAGAGAGAGAGAGAGAGAGATTTTGTCGAGAAAAAATGCTAGTCGCGTGTTATTTACCCTGAGTTTCTTCAGTATCTAATTATTAATATAGGAATTTACACCCCAATTATTTTCCTTCAGTTTCGGTCAGCAACATCACTGTAGAGCTAGTGAAACGTGGCCAGCGGGAACCCGTAGACTTCATAGCTAATGTAGAACATGAGAGATAGTGAAACATGGCCAGCGGAACCCATAGACTTCATTGCAAGAACATCATGTGCCTGCGACCCGTTGAGGGGAGCATCTGACATCAGATCCGAGCTGCCAGGAGCCCAGAAGATCAGGCGGACTGTGTGTTCGTTTACGAGTAACGTGAAGGCTGCTTACAGTTTCATCACGCGCCAGGACACTGGTGCTGATGTATTCGTGCGCACCCGAGCGATCGTTGCTCCCAACCACGGAACCTCCAGCGCTCTCTTGGCGAGGGTGAGACGATGGAGTTCGGTCTCTCACAGTCTCGTAAGGGTCCTGAGGCCAGGGATGTCTCTGTGCCGGGGGGTGTTGCTGTGCAGGGCTCTTCCTGTGCACGGCGACGTCCCACGGCCAGAAGACATCGGTCTAAGGGTCCTAGATGCTCTGGGAAGATGGACACCATCTTTGCAATGTGCATCGCGACGGCGAGGGCTTTCTATGGTGATGACAGGGCGGCTTTGCGCATTCGCCGACATGTCGTAAAAATACCCCTGTTAATACCAATATACCAGTCCTGTATGAGACAGCCCTAGCATGTATTCAGTATGGACGGTGGGTGTTAGCGCCGGAGTGGTGACATGTAGAGGTGTATGGTATGTAGGAGGACTACCGGGTCTTGGTAGCAGGCTGTGAAGCCTGTGACCAGAGTCGGACACATAAAAAAAAAAAATCTCCTCCCTCAAATCTTTGAGGAGAATGGGCTGCCTCGCCTTGCCATTCCCGAGAGCTTCGCCCGCGACGTCTGTCTCGCCACTCGTCAGGAGCGCCGGCCCCGGCCACTGCACCCTGTCCAATCCCGCACGACACCGCGGATACGGCTGCAGTTGGATACTGCTGCCCTTGACAGGACGACTGCCATCACACCTGACGACCCGGCTTCGAACATGGACCTTAATACAATCACCGCCGAGATCCACTCATCGCCAACGGCAGCCGAGGAGGGACGGGAGTCCATCCCTGACCCTCGAGTCACCCAAGATCCTGCTGCCTTGGACGGAGACATCTCCATGAAGACAGGTGATTCCTCCTCTTTGCCGCCACCAACCGAGACAAAGAAGAAGAACAAGGCGTGGAAGAAGAGGAAAGCAGAGAAAAGATTTCCTCCCTCCAACGACACCAACCTCGACCTGCTTACGCCCTCCACCGATCCCGCCAGCGACCTCGAGCCCATGACCGCTCATCCCACCTGCGACGACATCACGAAAGCCCTCGAACTGAACGCCGAGAAGATCGCCTGTGAAACACTGAAGAGGATACAGGCTCAGCATCCTCAACTACGCCTAACTACAAACTTTGAGCCGTTCAACAGCCTAAGGAAGTAGTTCTCATTCGATCAACCAACCTGTCTGCTTATTTCCCTGACGGGCTTCAAATGCCTGTGTCCATTCTGCCATAATAGATGGACAAATCCAAACTAAGTAACTAACCCCAATATCCTTCACGTATATAACTGGAAAAATTTTGGCAATATAATAAATCTTTCAAAGTACAGGTCGTATTTTATTAGTATGTAGTAAGTAGAGACAGGTGTCTTTAGTATGCTGGCACTAAATAGTAAGATCCTGAGTGTGTTCATGACGGTATCATTAACCCTCTCACGGCCTCATCAGCTCTGCCCATGGTAATCTACCATAGCTTTTATGATACGATTTTATTCAGCTGAGTCATTAACCCATGTGCTAATGGTACCATTGACCCTCTCATGGTCGTGAGAACTCTAGTAAACTGTTGCAGCTGCGCCAGACGATTTTATTCAGGAAGTAGTGAGTCATCGGAGGCTTAATATGTTAATAACGTTATCAGTTACCTCGTTATGGTGGGAACAACTCTGTTGTTTCCCTAAAGCTGTCAGCAGACGATTTTGTTAATCTAAGATTGAATAATTGAAATAAAAATGTTAACCCGTTTAGCATCAAGTAATTATTACAGCGACGATTGCCACTATCAGACGATTTTATTCAGTTATGGAAAGATTCCCAACTGAAAGACTTAGATACGGCCTTCATTAACCCCCCAGGCTCTTATGCTTACTCTCAGCTTAATAAAATCGTCTGGCATTAGCTGGAATAGAATGAGTTGCACCGACCAAGGGAGGGTTAATGGCGATGATATTAACACTCAGGCTCCTGTACTTGCTCTGGACATAACAAAATCGTCTGAGGGGTGCTGGAATAGATTGATAAAGTTGTCAGAATATTTAAGAGGTTAATGGTGACAGTATTAACACTCTCAGGCTCCTGTACCGGCTCTCAGGGTAATATGATAATCGGTATTGCGTATTATCAGTATTAATTTTTTCAGGCTTCTATGTTTCATTCAGACGAAATAGAGTGGCGTTAGCGGGAAATGCTAGACTTGTTCCGATCTTTAAAGGGTTCATGATGACAGTATTAAGGCTCAGGTTTCCATCCCCACATATAAAAAAAAAAAAAAAGTCCGGCGTCCACTGGGGAAAAAAAAAAAATCTTAAGCATTGAGAGGGTTCAAGATGACTCATTATCTCAGGCTTCTTTGACACAAAAAGCTTTTTCCAAATCGTCTGAAGTCGGTATTCAGTAATCTAGTATTAAGGTAATAAATGGCCAAAATCTCTACTGATTTTATAATAATGAGAAAATTTTGGTATTCTATGTAACGATTTTCTCATAATTACGAGGTCTTTCGTGGCGAGCACAGGATGATTTTATTCAGCTGAGAGTAAGCATAGAAACTTGAAAATGGTAATCAAGCCTCAATGTAACTTTTGGTTTAGAGTTTAAGTAAAAATCGTTGCAGACGCCGTCGCATTGCCACTAAGGGGAAAAAATAGTTTGGAAAAAAAAATATGGCGTGGAAGAAATATGGGGTAAGGAAAATTAGCTCCGAAAGGAAATATAATGGAAAAAAAAATTGCCGCTGTGGAAGAAATTACGTTCTAGGGAGAAAAATGCAGGTAAGGAAATTGGGAAGGTGATATGTTTGTAGGACTTCTGATAATAAGAGAACATATACTCCGCCCACTTTGACTAGGCGTAAATTAGCCAGCGCCAGTTAAAGATTAAAACTAGAATATGGTGCTAGTCACGAGGAAGTGCTGTGTTAATGATGTAGGGCCATATTACTGTCTTATTCTGCCACTGAAATAAGGGAAATAAGCAGTATACAAAAATTTCTGGCAAGGTATAGTAAAAGAATAAATTCGGAAGATGATTTGGTAAGTAAGACATTGTGAAAAGGAAATTTAAGAGGGAGGAAAAAGGGAGAGAAATTACTGGAAGAAAAATGACCACAACTAAGAAACCGAAGTATTAAACCTCACCTTGACCCAGTAGACCACCAAGCGTTGTTTGGTTATGGTTACCACCCAGCGTAGTGAATGATTCTTCTTTTATACCATGAACATTCCTTCCTACAATCTATAACTGTTAGGATTTGAGATACAGCGTTGAACAAAAGATCGACGACGCTCTTTTGCCGACTGTAGCGATGAAAGGCGTTGCATGGGCTGTTTTTACGCGATTACATTAACACACACACACACACACACGAAGGTTACTCTCTCGTTGGGCCAGGCTGTAGAAAATATGGAAGGCAGAAGAAAATGCTAACTGAGGATTACTGGCTAACTTTTTGCTCATTGCTGTATATTTTTCGGTGCATAAATCCCCTCACCACCACGACCTAACTTTTTACCTCCTTCTTGTAATCTCCAGACGATTTTATTCAGCTTCGTGGAGATATTTATAAAAGGGGGGGTTTTTATATCGTCCTTTCTATCTCCGGACGATTTTATTAAGCTTAGTGGGGATTTATCTGAGGGATTTCTTTTTCGCTATAGCTATATACAGACGCTTTTATTCAGCTTAAGGGAGGTTTTTCTGACAGGAGGCACTTTTATTGTTGCTATTTCCAGACGATTTTTTTAGCGAGACTTTTCCAGTTGGAGGGATTAGATATAGCCTTCAGTAAACCCCCTAAAGGTCCTTCCAGGGCTGAGGAAAATCGTCTGAGGGTAGCAACATGAGAGTACATAATTACGTCATTGAATATAAGGTGTTAATTGATGATGTGTTGAAGAGCAGTGAGGAGGATGTAAATAGATAGATTAATAGATAGATAGATAGATAGAGATACATAGACAGACAGATAGATAGAAAGATATAGATAGATCAGTACAGACAGACAAATAGATAGATAGATAAACAGATGGACAGACAGATAGATAGATAGGTAGACAAATGAATATATATATCAGTATGCATATTAGGATTCTTATCGGTATATTGAAGCTATAGTACATTGAGAGACTTGGAGGGAGGTATTTGAGAGTTGGAAGGAAAAATTGGAGGTATTTGAGAGTTGGAGGGAAAAATTGGAGGTATCTGAGGGTTGGAGGGAAAAATTGGAGGTATATGAGGGTTGGAGGGAAAAAATTGGAGGTATCTGAGAATTGGAGGGAAAAAATTGGAGGTATCTGAGAATTGGAGGGAAAAAATTGGAGGTATCTGAGAATTGGAGGGAAAAAATTGGAGGTATCTGAGAACTGGAGGGAAAAAATTGGAGGTATCTGAGAATTGGAGGGAAAAAATTGGAGGTATTTGAGGATTGGAGGGAAAAATTGGAGGTATCTGAGGGTTGGAGGGGAAAATTGGAGGTATCTGAGAATTGGAGGGAAAAATTGGAGGTATCTGAGGGTTGGAGGGAAAAAATTGGAGGTATCTGAGGGTTGGAGGGAAAAATTGGAGGTATGAGAAAGTTGGAGGAAAAAGTGAACGTGTATGAGAGGTACTGAGAGAGATGGAGGGAAAAATGGATTAAAAAGAGAGTTGGAGGAAGAATATGGAGGGAAATAGAGTTGGAGGAAGTATATGGTGGGAACAAGAGTTGGAGGAAGAATATGGAGGGAAAAAGAGGAGGAAGAATATGGAGGAAAAAGAGTTGGAGGAAGAACATGGAGGAAAGAATAGTTGGAGGAAGAATGTGGAGGAAAAAGAGAGCTGGAGGTAAAAACTCTGTGTCTAAGAGTTGGAGGTGTTGAGAGGAAGGTGAGAATTGGAGGAAACATACGATTTGGAGGGAAACATTGGAGGTAATTTTGGAGGTAAGAGGTAGAGGAATATTTGAAGGTTTATGAGAATTGGAGGAGAAGAATTGATGCCATGAAAAATATTGGAGAGAAAAATGGATATTAAGGAGTATTGGAGGCACTGAGAGTTGGAGGAAGAATTGGAGGTATAAACGGTGCTAGGAAGATAAAATTGGAGGTGGAGGAGAGAGATGGAGGTAAATTTGGAGGTATCTTGGAGGAAAAATTAGACATATGAACGGTGCCAGGAAGATAACATTGGAGGTACATGAGAGGGATGGAGATAAATTTGGAGGTATCTTGGAGGAAAAATTAGAGATATGAACGGTGCCAGGAAGATAAAAATGGAGGTACATGAGAGAGATGGAGGTAAATTTGGAGGTATGTTAGAGGTAAATTTGGAGGTAGGTTAGAGGTAAATTTGGAGGTATGATAGAGGTAAATTTGGAGGTATGATAGAGGTTAATTTGGAGGTATGTTAGGGGTAAACTTGAAGGTATGTTGGAGATAAATTTGGAGGTATGATAGAGGTAAATTTGGAGGTAGGTTAGAGGTAAATTTGGAGGTAGATTAGAGGTAAATTTGGAGCAGGGGTTCCCAACCTGGGGTAAATTACCCCAAGTGGGGTAATTTGGTCTTTTGTGAAGGGTAATGGGGGAGGTAACAAAAAAAAAAATCTAAAAATCATACCAGTTATGATAGACTTTCAGACCTATACTAAAATTCAGAGATGAATGTTTAAAGTCATGTTTATTTGGTATCAGTGTTAATAATAAAAATAAATTACTCCTTGCAATAACTCTCTTGGTTTTAGCCTAACCTTTAATTAAGTCCTACATTCAAACTAAAATCTAGGCATCAAAATGTTAAGCAGCTAAAATGCAATTGTGGAAACATAAGCAATGAGGGGTAATGAGTGAAGGGAGGTGTGGAAAATGGGGTAATGGGTAAATAAAGGTTGGGAACCCCTGATTTGGAGGTATGTTAGGGGTAAATTTGGAGGTATGTTAGAGTTGGAGGAAAAAATGGAGGTATAGACGGTGCTAGGAAGATAACATTGGAGGTACATGAGAGAGATGGAGGTAAATTTGGAGGTATATTAGAGATGGATGGAAAAAATTGGAGGCATGAGAATTTTGGAGTACTGATTTTTGGAGGACTGAGCTGAAAAGGGTTAACAGGTCAGATAAAAACAGACCAAAAGACCAATTATACTACCCCCACCCCCCTCTACTCTCTCTCTCTCTCTCTCTCTCTCTCTCTTCTACATGCCTATTATCTTTAGAAATCTTAGTTGTGTGGTGATTGGAGGAAATACAAGATTGGAGGGAAAAACTTGGAGGGAAAATTGGAGGTAAGAGGGAAGGAGAAAGAAGAGGTTTATGAGAGTTGGAGGGGAAAATGGTAAGCATGAAAAAATATTGGAGGGGAAAAAACTGAGGTATTTAGGAGTCTTGGAGGTACATGAAATAGGAAAAACTGGAGGCATATTGGAGGTGAAGTTGGAGGAGTCGGAGGTAAAATTGGAGGAACTGAAAGTAAAATAGGAGGAGTTGGAGGTAAAATTGGAGGAGTTGGAGGTAAAATTGTAGTTGGAGGTAAAATTGGAAGTATATTAGAACTGCAGGTAAAATTGGAGGAGTTGGAGGTAAAATTGGAGGTGTTGGAGGTATAACTGGAGGAGCTGGAGGTAAATTTGGAGGAGTTGGAGGTAAATTTGGAGGAGTTAGAAGTAACATTGGAGAAGTTGGAGGCAAAATTGTAGTTGGAGGTAAAATTGGGGGAGTTGGAGGTAATATTGGATGAATTGGAGGTAAAATTGGAGGAGTTAGAAGTAAAATTGGAGGAACTGAAAGTAAAATAGGAGGAGTTGGAGGTAAAATTGGGGGAGTTGGAGGTAAAATTGTAGTTGGAGGTAAAATTGGAGGTATATTAGAACTGCAGGTAAAATTGGAGGAGTTGGAGGTAAAATTGGAGGTGTTGGAGGTAAAATTGGAGGTATATTCGAACTGCAGGTAAATTTGGAGGTGTTGAAAGTAAAATTGGAGGTATATTAGAACTGCAGGTAAATTTGGAGGCTTTGGAGGTAAACGTGGAGGTATATCAAAGTTGGAGGGAAAAATTGGAGGCATGAGAAAGTTGGAAGTACTAAATGTTGAGAGGAGTGAGAGAGAGTTGGCCATCACGGAGAGTCAGGCAAGGAAGTTTTGTATATATTTAGGTAGGCGGAGACTGTTGCTGCTCTCTCTCTCTCTCTCTCTCTCTCTCTCTCTCTCTCTCTCTCTCATTTTCTTGCGTTATTATTTTTCTCTTCCATTATGTTATTTTTTTCCCTCCATCCCCACGTTTTCATTCAATCTTTTCGTTGCCATTTTCTCTCTCTCTCTCTCTCTCTCTCTCTCCATAGACTTACCTTGGACCAAATTCCGACCACGTTGACTCACAAACGTTCCTCCCTTTCGAACGTTTTTGTGTTCTTACTCCGGCATTCTCCTCACTTGTAATCTATCTTGCTTCACTTATAAACGTTTTTGCTTCACTTTAGCGTTCCTCGTTTCACTTATAAACGTTTTTGCCTCATTTTAGAGTTCCTAGTCTCACTTATAAACGTTTTTGCCTCACTTTAGCGTTCCTCGTCTCACTTATAAACGTTTTTGCCTCACTCAAACGTTCCTCGTCTCACTTATAAACGTTTTTGCTTCACTCAAGCGTTCCTCGTCTCACTTATAAACGTTTTTGCCTCACGTAAGGGATCCGTCTTACTTATAACCGTTTTTGCCTCACTTTAGCGTTCCTCGTCTCACTTATAACCGTTTTTGCCTCACTTAAGCGCTCCCTGTCTTATTTACAAACGTTCTGCTTCAATTTAGCGTTCCTCGTCTCACTTATAAACGTTTTTGCTTCACTTAAGCGGTCCGTCTTACTTATAACCGATTTTGCCTCACTTAATCGTTCCTCGTCCCACTTATAAACGGTCTTACCTCACTTAAACGTTATTTGCCGCATCTATAAGTGTTCTTGGCTCACTTAAACATTACCTGGCCTCACTTTATGCTTTGCATCACTTAAAAAATGTTTGGTCTTACTTAGAAACGTTTGGAATTACTTTAAAACGTTTTCCTTTCACTTGTTGCATTTACACTTACTTCAAAAAATTCTGAGGACACTGGAATATTTTTGTAATCGGTTTAAATCTTTTGAAGTTAATTTGGAGTCATTTATACAACTTTTCCACTTTCTCAAACCCTTTTTTTGAGTCACTATAAAATGCTTGGAACTTATAATAAAATTTTCTATATCCTAAATGATTCTCCTTACCAAAAAAAAATGTTCATGGATTTACTGTATTTACAAACGTTTGCGCTTAGTTTCACGGATTTCAGTCCCGGTTTCTTTCTCCTTAGTTACAAATGTTTCATCACAGCTGCATGATGTTCTAGACTCCCAAACGTTTCTTCTTACTCTAGAAAACGTTTATGTCTCAGCACGCAAACGTCTTATATATTACAGAAGCGGAAGATTTCGTACGTTTCTCTTCACCCAGGAACGTTCATACCTTCATAAACAAACATTTTACTTTATTTTTTGCACACGTTCTTTTCCTAAACGTTTCTCCTTAAAATTCGCCTTCACTTACAAACGTTTCTTTCTGTGCTACATTATTTCTTGTCTCTTCCGACTCGTGTAACTGATGGCAGATTTTCTCTTACAAACATTTCAATTCCATACTATAAAGTTTCTTTTTTTTTTAATTTAATGTTTCTTCGTACTCAGAAACTTTCAGATCATAAACTGTTACATATATTAGACAACTGTTTCTCCTTAATGTACGTGGAAATCCTCGAATGTCCTCACTTACAAACGTTAGGATATTGTTTCCTGTAAGCACTAAAATGTCTGTCACTTACAAAAACGTTTATAGTTCCTCTGAAAAATCACAATCCCTTGACATTAAAACGTTTCCACCTCATTTCAAAGCTTCCAGATACTTGTAGGTATTTTATTGCATTGATAAATATTTTGGCATGTCGATTAATTTTCTTTGAGCTAAAACACTGGCCATTTTCTCAAACTGGAACGTTCTTAGCCATATATTATCATTAAAGATCACGTGTTTTGTTTCGCTCAGTCATATCCACTCACCCTCAAACCGCTCTGAGTCCTGGAAGCTGGTGATAAAAGATTAAAATTAACTAAAGAAACTAACTAAAGAAACTAAAGAGAATAAAGAAAAAAATAATTCACCGTAGGAAGGTTAAGTTGGAGAAATAAAGTTAGTGATGTTGGAAAAATTGATGGCGAGAAAAAA
This sequence comes from Coenobita brevimanus, assembly GCF_032717465.1. Taxonomy (NCBI): domain Eukaryota; kingdom Metazoa; phylum Arthropoda; class Malacostraca; order Decapoda; family Coenobitidae; genus Coenobita; species Coenobita brevimanus. Next base: position 6,862,847 of record NC_137030.1, on the reverse strand, counting down.
CTGAGGAACAGAAGAGTTGGTGGCAGGGGAGAAAGCTGGTGGCAGGGGAGAAAGCTGGTGGCAGGGGAGAAAGCTGGTGGCAGGGGAGAAAGCTGGTGGCAGGGGAGAAAGCTGGTGGCAGGGGAGAAAGCTGGTGGCAGGGGAGACAGCTGGTGGCAGGGAAGAAAGCTGGTGGCTGGGGAGAAAGCTGGTGGTGGCAGGGAAGAAAGCTGGTGGCAGGGGAGACAGCTGGTGGCAAGGGAAGAAAGCTGGTCAGTAGGGAAAGGAGTCTGTGGTAGGGAAGAAAGTCTGTGATAGGGAGAAATGTTGATGGTAGGGGGGAAAGAACTGAGAACGTCGAAAAAATTGCTGATAGGAAAACATGTGATGGTTAGGAAGATAACTTGACAGGGAAAAAAAAAAGTATGAATAGGGAAGAAAATCGGGGTAGGGTAAAAAGTCTCTCTTGAAGTAGATGGTAGCGATAATGAAAATAATAGCAATGGGGAGAAGTAAGTGTTAGGGACAAATGACGGTAAGGAAAAAAACTGGCAAAGGGTAAAGAGGTGAAGACAGGCAAGGAATGGCGGCTGTAGGAGAGGAAATAATTAGTCACAGAAGAAAATGGACAGAGCAGAAAAAAACTCGCTGAAAAGAGAGTAGCCTGCTGTGCCATTAAGTGTGGTGAATGTTTCAGAGAAGAAAGAGAGTCATCATTATCATCATCCCGAATTATATTTCTTCCACCTAAGAATCGAGTGATTAAAATAAAAAAAATATTAATCCACGTACAGTATAGCAAAAAAAAAAAAAAAAATCTCATCCACTTGGTCCTCCAGGGGAAAACAAATGGTGTTTCCTTTAGAACCGTGAACGTTTGTAGCTTAGAAACAGGCGGCAAGTGACAGGGTTTATATGTTTGTTGTTGTTGCTGTTGTTGTTGTTGAAGTGGTGAATGAAGTGGTTGTTTTTTCTTTGTGTGTGTGTGTGTGTGCTGTCGTCTCGTTTTACGGACAAACTTGCAATGATTTAGGTTTCGTTAAGCATATCTATCTATCAATCTATCTATCTATCTATATGTATAAATAAATAAATCTATCTATCTATCTATCTATCTATCTATCTATCTATATATATATATGAGCCTCTGTGTTACAGTGGTAAAATGTGCGTTTTCGTACACTGAAGAACGAGGGTTCACGCCCCGCCAGGGTTATAAACGTTGGGAGCGTTCTTCTGGCCACGCCCTGCTTTGGCGGACATCAGGGGTTCTGTGGTTGAACCAGTGTCGCATACTATAAAGTATGCTTGCACCCAGTCGGCTTGCGCGGGCCGATTACACTTGGTTCACAGACTACACACACATCCAAAGCCACTCAAACACTACAATTACACTTACAAGCACTTCTCACCCTACATACAATCTCTACCAGACAGCCTAAGCCACTTGGTAGAGATACACTGGCTGTATCGTTCCCACTTCGGTTGGGATAGGCCGGTCCTGCAGTGGACACTCAGACGGCTGATGAGATGAGATGATATATATATATATATATATACATATATATATATATATATATATATATATATATATATATATATATATATATATATATATATATATATATATATATATATATATATTTGTGTTGGTGTATGTTTGCTAATGATGTTAAATATTGTGATACAGTCGGTGTCTGTGTATGCATGTATGCATTTTTTTAATGCACAGTTGGCCACATCTGAACCTGGGACAGCATTACTGCGTAGCAGAAGTTTGGCATTAGTACACCTGACAGCCTTGACGTATTCACATGTTTGCTGGTGGCGTGAGTCTGAATGGACGGAGCTGTGAAAGAACTGAAATGGCCAATTAACTGGCATGCATGAACGTCGGGAACCGTTGTTACACCTCTGCTTCACACACACGCTACCCCAGCATCATATGTGGCCAGTTGTACGTGCGCACGGACGGAAGTACGGACGGACGGACGTATATATGTGTGTATGTATTTATGTATATATATATATGTATGTTTGTATGTATGTATGTATGTATGTATATATGTATATACAAAACGTTCCCTGACAGTCCTCTACCAGCACTGTGTTCTGCCTTCTATAATTTATAATTCCTCCCCAAAGACAGAGAGTCTCCTGCCCTCTCATCCTCTTTTGTTGTTTGCTTCACATTGCTATCACACAAAGACAGGTCATGTCACACCTTCCATTCTCACAGCCGCAGAGAATTGTCTGTGAAGTTTTGCTCATGGCAGTACGTATGCATTCATGTATGATATGTATGTATTTGTATGTATGTACTGTATGTATGTATATGTGTATTTGTTACAGGCAGACTGTGAAATCAGGCAGTCCGTGAAATGCCTAGGCAGTTCGTGGAATGAGTGTAAACTGGGATGGGTTGATTTAAGATAGGTTAATTTAGGTTTATGTTAGATTAGGCTGGGATGATCTGTTAAGTTTAGGTTAGGTTAAGTTAATTTAGATGAACACTTGACATAACTTAGCCATCACCTAAAGTAACCTAATCTAACCTAGCCTAACCTAACCTAAACGAAACCTAGATTATCCCAGACTAGCCTAACCGCAGCCTAAATTAACCTAACTTAAATTAACCCATCCCAGTTTACACTCATTTCACGAATTTACAAGGCATATCACGAAATGACTGATTTCGCAGTGCCTGTATAACACACACACACACACACACACACACACACACACACACACACACACACACACACACACACACACACACACACACACACAATCATCGTATACGAGAGCAAGTTGCCAGAGTAAAACGTAAAAACATGATACTGGATTAACTGGCGTGAACCATCTTTTTGTTACGAGAGCATTCCCAAACTGAACAAAGTCGTGTGGATGTTGCTTTTTGTGTGTGTTTGTGTGTGTGTGTGTTTCCGACTCTGGACATAGGCTTAATATCCCGTTCCCTAAAGCCCGGCAGCCATCCTTCGTATCAAACACCTCCACATGTCACCACTTGGACGCTAACATTCACAGTCCTTACTATAAACATGCCAAGCTGTCTCATACAGGACTGGTGTATTGGTATTATTGTCGGTGTTTTTTGCGTGTAGGCGTGTCATGTGGTAAATCAGTGAAGTCTGCTTTAAAGAAATTCAGATCCTTTCAATACTTGAATTCCCAAACAGTGAATCGAACCCGCGTCTATTGGATCAGCAGACAACCACCCTACCGACTCAGCCACCGTCTCCCCACAGCATAGGAGCCTGGGAGTGTTAATGAATAAAGTAAAAAATTCGTCATGGATTTAAGGGACAACAAAATAATAATAATAATAATAATAATAATAAAAATAATAATAATGATGATAATGAAGCCTTTAAATCGGGCTTTCGAAATGACCGGGGTTCGTTTCCATCGCTCGATCGGCATTCGAGCGAAGTTTTTCCTCTAAGGCTGCCGATTCATTCATTCCGGTGGCGTATTGTTAAGTCCGGGAGCATCTGTAGGTTCGGCCCGGTCAGTCAGTCACGCCTAAGAATTTCCACGCGCAAGATGTTTCACTTAACCGGAGTCCCATATGGTTCCGCATCTTCTTAGATTTTTGTACTTTTTCGTTACACTAAATCCGCCTCAAGACGATTTAGTTAAGCTAGGATAGATATCTTTGTGGAAGGGCAAATCATCCTAGTTAACCCCTCCAGTTCGAAAAATCTCCCTTCAGATGAGTAAAATCGTCTGGAGATAACGTGAATAAGAGGAAATGCAGGGAGGTTCGTACATAGCGTTGCAATCGAAACTCACACTGTGGGATCTAATGTTTTGCGGGGACGGCTGGTGTGGGTGAGGTTGTGGCAGTGGGAACAGTCTATCTATTTATCGCCAGACGCCTTAATCCCGTAAGGGGTGGCCACAAACAAATCGCCACCATGTCGCCTTGTCTCCCTCCGCCATTTCGTTGCTCTGTTCCCAGCTCACACCCCTTTCTCTCATATACCTCTCCATTCAATCCTTCCATCTCACCCTTGGCCTCCCTCTCCCTCTTCCCCCCTCCACCTCACTCACATACACTCATCTTGTTAGTCTCACGCTCTCCATCCTCTCCACATGGCCAAACCACCTCAGTGTAATTCTCCTAATGCTTTCTATCACATTCACGTCCACACCACAACGCTTCTTCACTTCCTCATTTGTCAGTCTGTCTCTCCATGTAACACCACACGCCCTTCTTCAATAACTCATTTCCACTGCTCTCATTCTTGACTTGTGTCCCTCCAACAAGGTCCAAGCTTCATTTCGATACTTTAGAGTTGGTATCACAATACACTTATGCAGCGACTTTTTTACTCACTTACTGTTCCTTATCACTGCTTTTAGAGGACCAGCAACCATTCTTCCTTGTTGTACCTTTTCAAGCACTTCACCCTCCAAACTTCCATTCTTGCTCATCACACTACCCAAGTAAACGTACTCACATTTCCATTTCCTCATCATCCAACCTCACTGTACATTCACTGACTTCACCTCTCTCGAAGACCATAACTTTACTCTTCCCTACATTCACCTTTAGATTCCGTTACTTTCCTCTTCCCTACAGTCACCTTTAGATTCACGTTCCTTACACATTGACGACTTTGACTTAGCCGTACCCACAACACACAAGGAGCCACGCAGCGCAGTGCAAGAGGAGCGTTATGTATGGACCACCCTTTACTCAGAGTGAAGGGGTTGGCGGTGAACAGGTACGGCTGCGATAAATGATTCTTTTCGGCGTCGTGTGTGTTGGAGAGGGACGCCTTCTCGTTGTGGCACCGATTTTGCGCGCCGGATCGACTCCCCGGTTATACAAACGTCCCCCAGCTGTATCATCCGAAGAGGAGGGTGGTAGAAGGAGCAACAAAAACTAAAACAACAACAACAACACCACCACCACTACCACCACAACCAACAACAACAACAACAACAACAATAATAATAATAATAATAATAATAATAATAATAATAACGATAACAAATCCCGCCAACCCATGGTGACGGCAACTCCCCTCTTCTGTTCTCGCTCACGCCAGACGATTTTGTTCATCTGTGGGGGAGTCATAGGAGCCTGAGCGTGATAATACTGGTACCATTTAACCCTCTCATGGGCGGGACAACTCTAGTACCCTAATCCAGCTGACGCCAGACGATTTAATTCAGCCGAGAGTGAGTCATAGGAGCCTAAGAATGTTAGTGAAACAAACTATAAACATGCAAGATATAAAGGTGTTGGGAGATTTATTTTCCGAAGTGTCTTGTTGCCCTTATCAGACGATTTGGTTCAGCTTATAAGAGACACCTGGTAGCGAAAGGGTTAATGAAGGCTGTATCTAACCCCTCCAGTTCACAGGCACTCTCCTAAGATTAATAAAATCGTCTGGAAATAGCAGGAGTAAACGATAGAAGACATCACCGTACCAGACATCATTATCCAACTTTTTGTTTTCTCCCATCAGGAGCGTAGGGGCCCGGGGCTTGGTTATTGGAAGGGGAATATTGCCTCGACAGGTCACACGTGTAAATGAACCATTGATCGTAGCCATACCTGCATGGAGAGGGACACCTTCACATATTGGCAGCGATATCCCCGGGTGGTGGAGCTGCCCGGTTGTACGAACATCCCCTCATTTCCATCATTGTTCCCCGAAAGGAGGATGGTGGACTGCGGGGAAAAAGGCAATTTCAGCCTGTAGCCCACCGGGTTCACGTCATTATGAACCTGGGACCACAACAACAAGAAGGACGGCATTATAGGTGGCATAGGAGGCTTCGTAGCGCCTCCAAAGAAAATTTTTTACCATCCAGCATCTTGATATCTGTGTTATGTATATCTGTTTACTATCGGCACATATTCCATTAGTAACAAAGGACAAGTGCTTCACTGTCCTATTGGGCTGGTAATCGTTTGTTCCTGCAGAGGGCACTTGGGCTTCTCCCTATATTTTAACTCTTAAATAGTTGTCATGTATGTTGGCACGATAAGATAATGAAAGTGAGACGGGGTGGACAAAAATATTTCATTGAGAAATACAGCAGAGATCCTTAATAAAACACAGTATTGTAGTGAGCAGTAACTGCTCTCAAATGCATTTGTGATGGTGCGGAAAAAAAAAAACCCGAAACACAGATAACAGTCCTTCAGTCATCAGCCAAAGAGCGGGTTCATGACTGAAGTCGTTGGCACAAGAAGAAGCACAGAAAGTGACTGGTCATGGACTTTAATGGAAGGGACATGACGTGTGCAAAGAACAGTAATCGCCAGCTTTGTTCATTCCTTCATCTCGATGCGGAAATTTTAGTTAACATGCATGGCTTGCTCGAAGATGAACGTTTAATACAGGGTTGAGTTGAACTGTACTGCCTGCCACGCGGCCCCCGAGACACGCACTGACACCAAACTTGACATGGACCTGCTCTGACATATCGGGCATGCCCACATGAAATTTCAGCTCATTCCACCCATTGGCATAGCCTGTAGATGGTTCCCTGTGTCTGGGGAAAAATCAGGCAAGCAAGTGTGTGTGGCTCACGCGCAACAGACCGCCGCACACAGTTATATTTTCGCCACGTCGTTCCGAGTCTTTTGATGTATGGCACGTCAAAATCCGAGGGGTCAAATACACACACACACACACACACACACACACACACACACACACACACACACACACACACACACACACACAAAGCGCTCATTTGCATAATATTATTGATACTGAGATGATGTGTACAGCATAAGCTGCTGCGGAGGTAATGTTACTCAGGTTAAACGTATGTAATCAGGAACACAGAACACAAGATAGAAGTGTAATGTGCTCAATAAATCGCTCAGGAGGAAATGTTACGTATGAAATATAGGTGTGATCTAGAATCTAGGACATAGAACACAAGACTGAGATACAGTGTGCACAATAAATCGCTTGGGAGGAAATGCAACGCGCAGTACGTATATGTCCTCAGTACCGGCATAGTTTTCATGAGTGACGTAACAGAGAATAATAAGGTGTAAAATGCAGAATAAATCGCTAAGGAAGGGGTTTTCCGAAATCTTCAGTTTCTTAAAATGCGACCTTAAAGCCGACTGTCGCTGGCCGAATTCCAGGGGAAAGTTTTGAGTGTTATCCTTGTCACTGCCGGTGGTACTAACCCTTTCAGCCCGTGGATGCCTTTTGAAATATATTGTTGCTTTAATTTACCGGTTAATTATTTTTTTTTTCTGGGGGGGGGAGATATTATTTACGCTCTTTGTAACTTATTCTTGCTTAATTTTACCGATTTATTCTGGGGAGATAATTTATAGCAGAAAATTTTAACCTCTTCATTCGTGCTGGAGAGGGACGCCTTCACGTGGTGGCATCGATAATAGCAGGGCGGATGAACTGCCTGGCTGTACAAACGTCCCTCAGCTACCGCCCAGTCCCCGAAAAAAGGTACTGGACTGAAGAAGGACAACTAAAGCCTTCAGTCCACCGGGCACACGATTCAGATGAACATGGGACAACAACATCAACAACAACAACAACAACAACAACTACAACCACCACCACTACTACTACTACTACTACTACTACTACTACTGCTGCTACTACTACTACTACTACTACTACAACATCTACAGCAATTAGCCCTTCAGTCTGTCAACGCATTTTATTTAGTTATTCTCACTGCCTTCAGAGATTGTATTCAGCTTAGGAACCTCCCTGGCTGTTGTAGTTGTTGTTGTTGTTGTTGTTGTGGTCCCATGCTTATCTGAAACGTGAACCCAGTGGACGGCAGGCTGAGGTTCCCGTTCCTAAATCCACCACTTCCTTTTTGAGGGGCAGAGACGGAGCTGAGGGACTTTTGTGTAACCGGGCAGCAGATTCCTCCGATTACAACGGTGCCACCACGTGAAGGCTCCTTGTCCAGCACCTAGTAGTGTAGGGCTTCATAAAGGCTTCACAACACATTCCCTTCTTAAAAACCGTCTTCTCTGCTGCATGAAAAAATCGTCTGAAGGCAGGAAAAATAAGCCTCATCGTTTGTAGCCGCCTCAGTGACCGATATTTCCCCCAGAGTAAAGAAAATCGTCTGAAGGGAACGAGAAAAAAGCGAATTGGGAAGGCATGAGGTCCCAGTGTGTGCGTAAATCCCGAAGCCTATGTTCCTTTTACGTAAACACATATACAGGGGGAGTTCGTAAATAGCGCTGCACGAGAAACTAACTGGGCAGAGTCTTTGTGTTGCGTGGATGGCACAGTCTGCAGGTGTGGGCGCTACTGTAGCACTTGGAGAAGGAAATGAGTAAATGATGCAGGTTAGACACTGATAACACACAGGAGAGATGGCTGGGGGAGTGGATGAGGACTGTTACGTATGGGTCTGTATGGCGTTGTATTCCTAATGAAACGAACGAATCACTAACATGCTAAAGGGCCGGTTCGAATCACACTCGCTCCGTACCGTAACTGCGTCCGAAACCACACACAACTCGTTCCTGTACTGGGACGTGTGTGTGTGTGTGTGTGTGTGTGTGTGTGTGTGTGTGTGTGTGTGTGTGTGTGTGTTTTATGGTTCTGCGCCCGTCCTTCGTTGATTACTCGCCGTGTTATTACCGTTTGCGGCTCTAAATTTATTATGGAGGTCCTAATCGAAGAACTGGAAGCAATATTTCAAGACGAGGGTCAGATGCCCTCATGGTCTGTACTTTCTGGAACTAGGTCTTTAGAAATATCAGATCCATAGCATAGTAGTGATGTGCAGTGTCTTAAAACAAAGGAAAATCGCCAGTTGTTTTCACCCTATGTTTTCCTGATTCACAGCGTCAGTCAGTAGCAAATACGGTCGAAACCAAAACTCCCTATTTCCTATTTCACTCAACTCTGGAACCGTCTTGCCTGTATTTACCTTTGCCTACGACCTCCAGTCTTTTAATCGCAATGTACCCTGGCGCCTCAAAATGAACGAGTCATGAATTTGGCTCTCTGATATTTTTTTTTTCTTGAAGGGAATAATTTGTGAGGTTCTAGCCTTTGGTTCCTCTTCCTTCCATTAAAAAAAAAAAGGACTCTCCATATTTGCAGCACCCGACACTGATGACTTAGATTTTTATTTTATCTTTTTCTTAAATAAACCATCGATCATTGACATTAGTTTTATTTACTTAGGATTTACCAGACTTAATTTTTAATGTTTTTTGGCGAGAGAAGCAGGACAGTATAATGAAATCTACGGTCGTAATTTATGTGGCTTAGGAAGTTTCGTGGCACTTTTTCCGTAGCGATTTTTTTTTTTAACATTACGCCTTAACAATCCTGTGTATGCCCTTTTTGTCACATTAATATTGATGTAGCCTGCATCGGTGACATAAATGAGGACATTCAGTAACCTGGGCAAAATAAATCGCTAAGAAAGAGGTACAGGGAGCACTGACGACGGTACACGCATGGTAAGATTCAAGGTAATTGGGAGACAGGTAAAGGCCGAGACGAAGAGCGTAGGTAAGTAGAGCGAGAATGATAATAATACTAATAATAATAATAATAATAATACTAATAATAATAATAAGAAGAAGAAGAGGAAGAAGAATGATGATAATAATATAATAATAATAATAAAAATAATAATAATAATAATAATAATAATAATAATAATGATGATGATGATGATGATGATGAAGAAGGAGAGAAGACGTAGAAGAAGAAGAATGAAGAGAAGAATAAGAATGAGAGAAGATGAAGAGGAAAAAGAGAGAGAGAGAGAGAGAGAGAGAGAGAGAGAGAGAGAGAGAGAGAGAGAGAGGAACACAGCAAAACACGTCCTGAGGCTGAAGGGGTAAAACTCTTCAATCCAAGGACGAAAATTCTGTTGTGTTCTTGCTGCCTTCAGACGATTTTGTTAAGCTTAGGGAAGGCTTGTCGAACTGGTGGCCTTAGCTTCTGTCTATCTATCTATCTATCTGTCTATTTATCTATCTGTCTATCTACGTATCTGTCTGTCTATATATATATTTTTTTTCTCCTTTTTCGTATCTTATTTTATATGTCTGTATATCTATCTAGACGCCATAATTTCGAAATGGGTGGCCACAGACGAATCGCCCCCACGTCACCCCACCTTCCACCATCAGGCTGCCCTCTCTCCGACTCACCCCACCCTTACGCACATACCCCTACACCCCATCTCTCATGCTCGGTCTGCCCCTCCCCCTCCCTCCACCTCATCCTCGGTCTACCCCTCCCCCTCCCTCCACCTCATTCTTGGTCTACCCCTCCCCTTCTCTCCACCTCATCCTCGGTCTACCCCTCCCCCTTCCTCCACCTCATTCTCGGTCTACGTCTCCCCTTCCTGTCTCTACTACACGAGCTGAATAAAATCGTCTGGTAGAATTAAAAATAAAACGACGTTCAGAGGCTTTGGGGGTTAAAAGGAGGAATTCTGGGATCTCTTCTGCCGATCAGACTGGTGGACAAAGTGTGTTTTCCTCCCCATGTCCGTATTTCACTCAGCAGTACAATTAGGGACCTGCCTGGTAATTCGACGGTTCAGTGGCTTGTTCTATGGGAAAATGTGAACTTAGAAAAAATGAGTATGTTTTAATGACCATGTGTGCAGTCAGTAGGTAATTTCTCTCTCTCTCTCTCTCTCTCTCTCTCTCTCTCTCTCTCATCCATAATAAAATCGTCTGTAAAATCGTCTGCAGATAGAAGGAATAAAAGAAAAAGGGATTGTACTGGAGGGATTGATACGAGTTTGTTCATGGCTGACTTAAAGGTAGGGACCTGGATGGTTAAGTGACGGTTGCGTGGCGTAGAGGAATGTTTGATGGTGTTTTCCTCGTCAGTCATGTGTGTGTGTGTTTGTGTTTGTATGTGTTTGTGAATGAATGTGTTTGTGATTGTATGTGTTAGTGTATGTGACTGTGTGTGTGTCTTTAAG
>NC_137030.1:6824403-6846903 GCF_032717465.1 Coenobita brevimanus | reverse complement strand
TACGAAAAATTATGAAAACTCACCATATATATGTCAAAAACTGTTCTCGAGTCTTTCCAAAATTTTCTCATCTCTGGTCGAAAATATTTCCAAAAAAATATATGAATTTAGTTGCGAATAAAAAAAAAAAAAAATCTGGCAACTCTTCCTTATAAAAACTGAGACAAATATTATGAGAATGTTGGTAGTGGAGGTGGTGGCGATGGTGGTAGTTGTGGTAGTTGTGGTGGTTAATGAGGAAATAAGAATAATGGCTGTTGATAGTGATTATGCTGTAGAAATAGTTACAGGCGAAGCAGAATGTTGGTTAATGAGACTGTGATTGCTAGCAGATAGTGGTGATGGTGGTAGGCACAATCGGGAATGTTGGTAGTTCGAAAGTCTGGTAGTTAACAAATATTCTGCTACTGAAAATTGACCAAAATAGAAAAACAAAATCATAGAAGGAAAAAAAATAGTGATTGTTGTGTATGTTGAAAGTGTTGGTAGTAATTGTGGTTGTGGTGGTGGCAGCGATGGTGGTAGTTGTCGTAGTTGTAGTGAGAAGGGAAACTAACCAGCGAGAAGCAGTGTAAAGCAAAGTTAATTAGAATAGGGGAAAAAATGTGACTTGTAGTAGTGGTAATGTTGGTAGTGATGGTGGTAGTTGAGTACTGATGGTGGTAGCGGCGATGATGGTAGTTGTGGTGAGTGAGGGAGAGGGAGAGGAAGGGGGCGCACAACCTCTCTCCCTCAGCTCCCAGACACGACTGTAGCTTGCTGTACTCTCCCTCCCTCCCTCCCTCTCCCTTCATACCTACTTCTCTCCCTCCCTTCTTCCCCCTCCCTCCTTGACTCTGCATGCCTTCTTACCTCCTTCTCTCCCTCCATACCTACCTCCCTCCCTTCCTCCCCCCCTCTTCCTCCATTCCCTCTCCTCTCTCCTACCTCCTCCCCCCATCCCTCCCTAGCTCCCTCTCTTTCTCACCCTCCATACCCATTTCTCTCCTTTCCTCTCTCTACTTCTCCCTCCCTCCTCCTCTTCCTCCATACCAGTACCTCTCTCCTTCCCACCCGGCCTCCCTCCCCCTCTCCCTCCATACCTATCTCTCTCCCTCCCCGTCTCCCTCTTTGTCCTTACCTCCCTCCCTCCCTCTTTCTTCTCCCTCCATACCTTCCTCTTTCCCTCTCTCTCCTTCAATACCTGCTTTCCTCCCTCCCCCTTTGACACCACATGCTTTCCTTTCTCCCTCCCTCTCCCTCCAAACTTACCTCCCCCCCTCTCCACCCCTCTCCTTGACTGCATACCTTCCTCCCTTTCTCTTCCCACCTTATTTCATGCTCTTTTCATGCCTACCTCCCTGTCTCCCTCCGTACCTCCCTCCCTCTCTCCCTCTACACCTCCCTCCCTCTCTCCCTCCGTACCTTCCTCCCTCTCTCCCTCTATACCTCCCTCCCTCTCTCCCTCCGTACCTTCCTCCCTCTCTCTATACCTCCTTCCCTCTCTCCCTCCGTACCTCCCTCCCTCTCTCCCTCTATACCTCCCTTCCTCTCTCTCTCCATACCTCCCTCCTTCTCTCCCTTTATACCTCCCTTCCTCTCTCCCTCTATACCTCCCTCCCTCTCTCCCTCTATACCTCCCTCCCTCTCCCTCTATACCTCCCTCCCTCTCCCTCTATACCTCCCTCCCTCTCTCCCTCTATACCTCCCTCCCTCTCTCCCTCTACATCTCCCTCCCTCTCTCCCTCTACATCTCCCTCCCTCTCTCCCTCTACATCTCCCTCCCTCTCTCCCTCTACATCTCCCTCCCTCTCTCCCTTTACACCTCCCTTTCTCCCTTTATACCTCCCTCTCTCCCTCTCATCCTCCCTCTCCGTCTCCCTCTGTCTCTCCCAATGTACAAAAAAAAGACTGAAAATTGGCCTACGAAACATAAACAGAGAGTTGTAATTAATGGGAAAGAACTGGATGACTGTCACAAGCGGGGTACTACAAGGTTCAGTTCTGGGCCCTGTTCTGTTTTTGATTTACACTGACGATGTTGGTGAGGGTTTGTGGTGCAGTATCTCCAAATTTGATGATGATACAAAAGTTGCCATTAAAGCTGATACACCCGAAATAGGCTGATAATTGAAGGAGATAATTCAAAGAGATAATTCAAAGAGATAAGTCAAACAGGTAATTCAAAGGGATTAATTCAAAGAGATAATTCAGAGAGATAATTCAATGAGATAATTCAAAGAGATAATTCAGAGGGATAATTCAAAGAGATAATTCAGAGGGATAATTCAAAGAGATAATTCAGAGGGATAATTCAAAGAGATAAGTCAAGCAGGTAATTCAAAGGGATTAATTCAAAGAGATAATTCAAGGGATAATTCAAAGGGATTAATTCAAAGAGATAATTCAAAGGGATAATTCAAAGAGATAATTCAAAGAGATAATTCAAAATGATAATTCAAAGTGATCCAGATACCTCAACTGAGCTTATACTTGGCAGATGGATTTTAACACTGACAGATGCAAAGTTTTAAATAACAGGAGTAAAAAAAAAGTTCACTACAAATAATATTCAGTTCGAAAATGTGAACCAGAAAAAAGATTAGGGGAATAATAATAACAAATTACATGAGAAATTATACTAGAGGTGACGGTTATAAAATATTTCTCAGTCGTTTCCAGCCCATTGAAGCAACACAATTTTTCTTCAGTAGAATTGACTGAAAAATTAATTGACTTCTCTTGCTGATCATGGTGAGAACAGATGCAGTATTTTACATAACAATTTTCCCTTACAGATTTAGCGTAGGATGTAGTTTTTTTTTTTTTTCAGTCTATCCTATGAAATTTCCAGCAGTTTTCATGCTTAACTGTGGTCCTTCTTACTTTTTCCTGTCGGTTTCGCTGGAAGGTTTGGTTGACGGGGGAGGCCTTCTTGCTTTGCCGTTCTTGTCTTCAGCTCATGTAATTAGATATCATAGGCAAATTCTTCTTTATAACAAACAGCCCCGTAAGGACCATTAGGGCTGTTGGTGTTTGTATTCCTCTGTATTCCTTTGCACTTCTTTGTACTCCTTCTCTCTCTCCCTCCCTCCCCTTCCATACTTTTCCTCTCCCTCCTTCCCCTCTCCCTTCGTCGCTCCACACATTCCTCTCTCCCTTCCCCTCCCTCCTTGACTCTACATGCCTTCTTCTCTACCTCCCTCCCTCCCTCCCTCATTCCTACTTCTTTGTCTCTCCCTTCCTTTTCCTATACCTCCATACCTCCCTTCCGGCCCTCCACCTCCCTCTCCTTGCATACCTACCTCTCTCCCTCACCCTCTCCTCCCCTTTCTTCTTGACTGCATGCCTTCCTCCTTCCCTTCCTCATCCCTACTTGTCTCTTCTTCCCTCCCGTTAGTACTTCTTCCTCCATCCCTCTCCGTATCCCTCCACACCTCGCTCACCCCTCCCTATCTCTAACATCTACCTCCTTCCCCTCCATTCAGTCTGTCTGTCTGTCTGTCTGTCTGTCTGTCTGTCTCTCTCTCTCTCTCTCTCTCTCTCTCTCTCTCTCTCTCTCTCTCTCTGTGTTTGTGTGTGTGTGTGTGTGTGTGTGTGTGTGTGTGTGTGTGTGTGTGTGTGTGTGTGTGTGTGTGTGACTCCGCATGTCTCCCTTCCTATTCCTCTCCCCCTCCCTCCCTGTTGCACAAAATTACACTCCTTCCCAACCCTCCCTCCCTCCCTCCCTCCCTTCCCATGCCTCCCTCCCTCCTGCCCTCTTCCCCTCTTTCTTGACTCTGCATGCCTCCTCCCTCCCTATCTCCCTCCCTTTCCTTACATAGGGGTACAAAGGAAAACAAACAGCAACAGACTCAGTGGTCCGCTAGAGGCTGTTGGTTAGAGAGAGTACCATGGCTTAACCTAATTGGATGAGTGGACGGTAAGGAAAAGAAAGCATGAAGACTCCACCCAAATAGCAACAGACTCAGTGCTCGGCTAGAGGCTGTTGATTAGAGAGATTACCATGACTTTACCTAATTCGATGAGTGGACGGTAAGGAAAAGAAAGCACGAAGACTCCACCCCGTCCACCAAACCCTTCAGCCGAAGCCGACAGGAAAAAGTGAGAAGGACCACCATGCACCATAGGGAAACTGACACTGAAATCTCATAGGAAAGATGGAAGGTGAAATTTTACACTATTTTAATCTGTAAAGGAAAAGTAACATTTATATCAAACAATAGTGCAGATGTTGCGGTTACCTCGATCAGAAAGAGAGTAAAACAACTGTCATTTTTTTCATATTATTCAGCCACGAATGTATTAAGTGGGGGATTCAAAGCCAAGCCCTTCTCTAAGCGACCTTTAAATGATATAAATTACTGCTGTCTACCGCATTCCTAGGCAACTTGTTCCATATGTTTACAATCCTGATAGAAAAAGTAAAAATGCTTCTTTTGAACAGAAACGCTTGCCAGTAATTTTTATATCCGTTACCTCTAGTGTAATCAGAACGGTCAATGTAAAGTAATCCTCGACTATACTAATTGGCACGCCCTTTTAAAAGTTTTGAACACCTGAATTAGAGTCCCTCGCAGTCTGTGTATTATTCATGCAGCTTCAGTTTCCAGACGTTCTTCATATGGTCTGTCTCTCGGTCTCGGTATCATTTTAGTTTTCCTCACCATTATTTCATATGGTGGGGATATAGGAATCCCCCCCGTCTGTCCGTCTGTCCGTCCTTTCATCCGGGCCTGTATCTCGGAAACTAGAGAGTGGATTGGCTTCATATCACACAGAAAGATAAATTGTGTGTCATAGCTGATGTCCGTATAAGTAAAATTGTGTGTACTTTACGAGGAAAAATATGTCTTAAAAAGTTGGTTTTTTCCATTGGAGATTTTAATCCGACCTGCACAAGTAATCTGAAGATGAAACTTGGCGGACCGATTCCTAAGAGTTAATATCAATTCGAGTGCATTGCCTATAAATCCAATTACTGTAGTTTGTTAACTTTATCGCTTCTGTGCAATGACGGCTTGGTTAAAAAAAAAATACTATTCCTAAATATTTTACTTGGTGTACACATGCAAGTTGAGTATTATATTATTCATAGAGTATTAAAGTTTCCATTGTTACTTCCATTATCCAGGGCTTTGCATTTGTCGATATTAAACTTTATTTGCCATGTCTGAGCCCAAGTGAACAGTATATCAAGATCCTGTTCAATCGTCGGTCTGTGTTCAGGGGTATGTGCTCTGTTACCAATTTTCGTAGCAACAGCGACTCTGGATATTTTACAACACGAACCATCATCAGTGTCATCAGTGTAAATAAAAAACAATACAGGACCCAAAACTGAACCTTGGGGAACTCTGCTGTTAACTCTCGTCCAGCCTGAATCCTCTCCCTCCTCTCCCTTATTCATTCATCTCCCTCTCTCCCTTATTCCTTCTTCTGCTCTCCCTTATGCGTTCACCTCCCTGTCTCCTTTATTCCTTCCTCTCCCTCCCTCCTTCCTTCATGCACCATATTCTTTGCTCTTTCCTCTTTCCTCTAACTTCCTTTTTCCCTCTCCTTCTCTCCCTCCTTCATTCTTCTCCCTCTCTCCCTCCTTCCTTTTCCCTCTTTCCCCCCTTCCTTCTTTCTTCTCTGTGTCCCTCCTACACAACATCTCATAATTACCTACCCTCCTCCCTCCCTCCCTCCCTCCCTCCCTCCCTCCCTCCCTCCCTCTCTGCTTCACCCTGCATGTTCCCAGCACCCAGTCTCCCTCCTTCCTTGTCTCCTTCACTCTTCCTCCTTCCCTTCCTCCCCGTCTCTCTCATCCTTCCTCTCTCCCTCTCCCTTCCTTCGGCACTTCCCTCTCTCCCTCCCACCTTCCCTCTCCCTCTGTCTCCCTTTCTCACCTCTTAACTCTGAGTACAAACGTCTTTCATCCTCCCTTCTCTCCCTCCCTACTCCCTTCCTCTACCTTCCTCCTCCCCTCATTCCTTCGTCCCTCCTTCCCTCTGCCCCCTCCCTTCTTCTCTCCCCCCTCCCTTCTTCTCTCCCTCCTTCGTCTCCCCTCTCCCCTCTTCTCTCTCCCTCTCTCTCTATCTATCTATCTATCTCCTTCCCTCCCTTCCTCCCTCCTTCCCTCGCCCCTCCTCACCCCTCTCCCTCCCTCCTTCATTTCTTGACTGCATAAACCCACCCTGTATCTTTTTTCCTCTCTCTCTCTCTCTCTCTCTCTCTCTCTCTCTCTCTCTCTCTCTCTCTCTCTCTCTCTCTCACCGTTAACTTCGAATGCATGCAAACATACCTCCTCTCCCTCTCTCTCTCCCTTCCTCCTCCTCCTTCTTCTTCTCCCTCTCTCTCTTCCTCCTCCTCCTTCTTCCTCTCTCTCTTCCTCCTCCCTCTCTCTCTCTTCCTCTTCCCTCTCCTTCTCTCTCTCTCTCTCTCTCTCTCTCTCTCTCTCTCTCTCTCTCTCTCTCTCTCTCTCTCTCTCTCCTCCTCCTCCTCCTCCTTTCTCTCTCTCTTCCTCATCTTCCTCCTCCTCACTCTCCCTCTATCTCTTCCTTCCCCTTCCCCCTCCTCCTCCTCCCTCTCTCCCTCTCATTTTAACCCCTCCCCCTCTCTCCTCCCCCTCGTTCTCTCTCCTCCCCCTCCCTCCCAAACAGACTCCCTAAGATTATTCTATTAAAGTTCACAATAGAGAAATGTATCAAGGGGGGAGGGAGGGGAGGAGCGAGATGAAGGAGGGAGGAGGAAGATGGATGATGATGATGGTGAGGGAGGGAGGGAGAGAGAGAGAGAGAGAGAGAGAGAGAGATGGAGGGGGAGGAGGTGAATGAGAGGGGGAGAGAGGGAGGGAGTGTAGAAGGAGTAACTTAGAGACGGAGGGAGGGGGATAAATGGAAGGGGGAGGAGGGAGGGAGGGAGGGAAGAAGGGAGGAGGGATTACAAAGGAGTACAAAGGAAAGCAAACAACAACTATCATGTTAGTCCTTTCTGTTTGGAATAGAGAAGGGCATAACTAACAAAACTATTCTCCCAGTTAAAGACAAGGATAGACAAGCAAGACGGCCCTCCCCTACCCACCAAACCCTCCGAGGTCGGCAGGAATTAGTGAGAAGGACCACCATGAAGTACCAAAAAAAAAATCTCTCATGGAAACTTTATAGGAAAGAGGGAAAAGAAACATACATTCAACCCTATCCATCTGAAAAAAGAAAGTAGCATTAAATCAACAATATTTATCGATGCTGCCCTGCCTTTCCATCCTCTAGACTCCGAAAAAAAATGAAAAAAGAAAGAAAAAAGTTATACACACTACATAACTACGTTCTTCAGGAGTGAGTGTACTTATTTGTGTGTTACAGGGAAGGTACTGTACTTACCCACGTGACTTTTAAAGGGTAGTACAGTAATATAGCATTACCCTTATAAACCGCTTTCGTATCTACCTGTCTTCCTATCACCAGGTAAATATGTGCACGGCTAATTAATACAGTGAATGTGAAGGGAAAGAGAGGGGGGAAAGGGAGGAAGGAAGAAAGGGAGTGAATGAGAGAGGAAGAGAGGAGGTAGGAAAGAAGGAGGGGGAGGGAATGGGAGAGGGGGAGAGGGGAAGTAGGAAAGAAGTAGAGGGAGAGAAAGGGAGAGGGGGAGAGAGGAAGTAGGGAAAAAGGAGGGGGAGAGATAGGGAGAGGGAGGGAGGAAGTAAATAGGAAAGAAGGAGGGGGAGGGGGAGAAAGGGAGAGGGGGAGAGAGGAAGTGAGTAGAAAAGGAGGGGGAGGGAGAGAAAAGGAGGGGGTATATAGAGGAGGGCGAGGGAGAGAGGGGGGAGAATGGAGGAAAGAAGGAGGGAAAAGGGAAAGGAGGGAGGGAGAGGGAAGGATAGGTGGGAAGGAGGGTGAAAGGGAAGGAGGGAAAGAGAGAAAGAGGGATTAAGAAAAAAGGAGGGAGAGGAAGGAAGTCAGGAGGGAAAAAAAGGAAATGAGAGAGAGAGAGAGAGAGAGAGAGAGAGAGAGAGAGAGAGAGAGAGAGACTTCGAGAACCGTCCCCCCTAAGCTGAATAAAATCGTCTGGCCTTAGCTGGGATAGAATACTAGAGTTCCCCCTACCATGAGAGGGTTAATGGGGACTACAATTAACCCCTTCACTTCGGCGCTCCCAGACGATTTTATTCAGCTGGGAGTGAGTCATAGAAGCCTCAGGGTGCTACTACCGTCAACATTAACTCTCTAGCGGTCGGGACAGCTCTAGTATTCTATTTCCGGGACAGCTCTAGTATTCTATTTCACCTAAAGCCAGACGATTTTCTTCAGCCGAGAGCGAGTCATAGGAGCCAGAGAGAGATCGTGGTCTGTCTGTCTGTCTGTGTTTGCGTTTGTCTGTCTGTCTGTCTGTCTGTCTGTCTCATTTCCTTCTTCCCTTCCTCTTGCCATATTTACTTTCTTGCCTCCATCCTCCTCCCTCTTTTTCTCCTTTCTTTTTTCTCCCTTGGCCCCTCCCTCCATCTTACACCCCCTCGTTCCCTCCATTCCTCCCTTCTCTCCTCTTTTCCCTCCTCCTCCTCCTCCTCCCTCCCCTCTCCCTCCTCCCCCTTGACCCCTCCATCACTCCCTTCCGAAGATTTAACCTGACTAATATCCTCCCTTCCTCCCTCCCCCTCCTCGTGTCTTCCTCTTTCCCTCCCTTCCTTCCTCCCTCCCTCCCTCCTTCCCCCTCCTCATGTCTTCCTCTCTCCCTCCCTCACTCCCCCTCCTGCCCTTAACATTGTCCTTCTCTTTCCCTCCTCCTGTTGTTCCTCCCTCCCCCATTCTCTCCCTCTCCTAGTCTCCCCCTTTCTCTCTCTCTCTCTCTCTCTCTCTCTCTCTCTCTCTCTCTCTCTCTCTCTCTCTCTCTCTCTCTCTCTCTCTCTCTCCCCTCCCTTCCTTTTTATCGTCTCTTCCTCCTTTCCTTCCCCTCTCCCTTCCTACATACGTCCCTCTCTCTCTCTCTCTCTCTCTCTCTCTCTCTTTCCCCCCCTTTCATCTTGTCCCTCCCTGTCTTTTTCTCCCCTCTAGCTCTCTCCTGTCTTTCCTCCCTCCCTCTATACCTCTCTCTCTTTCCTCCTCCCTCCCTCCATCCCTCCCTCCCTCCCTTTCGATTCTTTCTCATGTTTTTTCTTCTCCCTCACCCTCACTTCGTCCTTCCGCTCCTCCCTCCCTCCTTCCCTCCCTCTCTCCCTCCCTCCCTCCCTCCCTCTCTACTTCCTTTCCTGCCTCCATTCCCATTTCCTCTCACCTCCCCATTGCCTCCATCCTTCCCGTTTCCCTCCCTCCCTCCCTTTTCTCTCCCTGTCTCCCTTACCTCTCCATTTCTCTTTCCTCATCCATCTGTAGGACGAAGGTAATTTATTCTTGAAACCAATGGACTATTTTCTCTCTCCCTCTCTCTCTCTCTCTCTCTCTCTCTCTCTCTCTCTCTCTCTCTCTCTCTCTCTCTCTCTAGTCCCTATTTAACCTCACCATCTCATTTTTCCTCCCTCCCTCCCTTCCTTCCAGCCTCCCTCCCTACTTTCCTCCACTCCCTCCCTCCCTCCCTCCCTCCCCCCTCCCCTCCCTCCCTCCCTCCCTCCCTCCCCTCCCTCCCTCCCTCCCTCCACTCTCTTGGCATATTTCTCAGCTTTATCTTATCTAATCTTTTGAGTTACTGCTTACCTCCCCCTCCCTCCCTCCCTCCTCCCCCTCCCTCTCTCCCTCCCTCCCCCTTCTTCATCTCATCTGACCTCTCTCTCTCTCTCTCTCTCTCTCTCTCTCTCTCTCTCTCTCTCTCTCTCCCTCATTTGACCAGTTCTTCCCTCCCTCTCTCCCTCCCTCATCTCATCTGACATCTTTCCTCCCTCCCCCTCCCTCTCCCTCCTTCCCCTTTCTCACCCCATGTAGCATTCTCTCTCTCTCTCTCTCTCTCTCTCTCTAGTTCTTAATCTCCTAATCTCTGTCACCTTCTCTCCCTCCTTCTCTTCCTCTCTTCTCTCCTCTCCAATTCTTTTTCCTGTTAATCTGATCTCTCTCCCTCCCTCTCTCCCTCCCCTCTTCTCTTTCTCTCTTTTCTCCCTTAGTTCCTCCTCCCTTTCCCACTCTTTTCGCCCTTCCTACTTCCCCTCTTCTCTTCTCTCTCTCTCTCTCTCCCTTTTCTTTCCCTCCATTCTTCATTCCTTTCCTCCTCTCTCTCCCTCCCTCCCTCCTCCCCTTCTCATGTGTCACCCTCTCTCTCTTTTCTTCCTTTCTCTTTTCTCTCTCTCCCTTTTTTCCTCTCCCTCTACTTCTCCTCTCTCCCTTCCTCTCTTCCCTCCTCTCTCTTCTCCCTCCCTCCTTCCTTCCACTTCCCTCCCTTTTCCCTCTCTTTCTCCCTTCCTCTCTCTTTTTCATTTCACTTTTTTCTCTCTTTCTCTTCTTCCATCACTCCGGCGCAGGGTCCCTAGGCTAGGCAGACTTAGTACAACATATTTAAGGGGAAACTCACTCCTTTACTTCTACATTCTCTCTCTCTCTCTCTCTCTCTCTCTCTCTCTCTCTCTCTCTCTCTCTCTCTCTCTCTCTCTCTCTCTCTCTCTCTCTCTCTCTCTCTCTCTCATTTTCTTTCGTTTTTGTCATCTTAATTCCCTTTATCCTCTCTCTCTCTCTCTCTCTCTCTCTCTCTCTCTCTTTCTCTCTATCTATCTATCTATCTATCTATCTCTCTCTCTCTCTCTCTCTCTCATTTTTTTGTTTTTGTCATAATTCCTTTTATTCTCTCTCTCTCTCTCTCTCTCTCTCTCTCTCTCTCTCTCTCTCTCTCTCTCCCTCAGCCCTGTTATCTTAATCCTACACCTTTTCTGCCGCTTCCTCTTACTTTCATTTCTTCTCTCTTTCTTATGCAAATTTTCTTTATTCCTCCGTTTTCTTTTCACATTTATTTTTTTCTCATTTATTTCACAGATCCATTGTGCCCCTTGCCCCTCGCCTCTCTCTCTCTCTCTCTCTCTCTCTCTCTCTCTCTCTCTCTCAACAACAACAACAACAGCACAGCAAAAACAACAAGAACAACATCAACAACTGTAATCTCTCCATCTTTAATGCTAAGTTTTAACAATAGATACCATATTATGTTGCTAGTCACGAGGAAGTGCTAGGAAAAAGGAGCGGTAGCATTGTCTTATTCTGCCACTGAGCTACATAAAATAAGCTAAAAGAGAAAGAAAATCAGGGCTAAGGTGTATTCAAGGAAGTATGGTAAGATTAACACCAAAGTATGTTGCCAGTCACGAGGAAGTGCTATAGAAAAGGCAGCCTAAATATCTTCGCCTCTCTCAACAGCATAGCGAGCCGTCCCTGCAAAACGCGAGATTGCCGAGCGCTATATACGGACCACCCTTCATTTGTCTCTTTAAAAAAACGCGCGAAACAGCACCCATTTTGAAATCATCGAACATTTGGCTGATTTTTTGTGTGTGTGTGTGTGTGAGTACATTATATAGCATTTTATTTTGAAATATTGGGCACAGAAGGTGAATGAAGGGAAGAGTAAAGTTATGGTCTTCTAGAGAAATGAAGTCACTGAATGCACAGTGAGGTTGGATGAGGAGGAAATGGAAAATGTGAGTACATTTAAGTACTTGGGTAGTGTGATGAGTAAGGATGGAAGTTTAGAGGGTGGAGTGCTTGAAAGGGTACAACAGGGAAGAAAGGTAGGTGGTTCTTTGAAGGCAGTGATAAGAAACAGGGAAGTGAGCATGGAAGTGAAAAAGTTACTGCATGACAGTATTGTGATACCAACTCTGACGTATGGAAGTGAAGCATGGACCTTGTTGGAGGGACACAAGTCAAGAGTGAGAGCAGTGGAAATGATTTATTTGAGAGGAGCCTGTGGAGTCACGTGGAGAGACAGACTGACATATGAGGAAGTGATGGAGCGTTGTGGTGTGGATGCGGATGTGATAGGAAGCGTTAGGAGAAACATATTGAGGTGGTTTGGCCAGATGGAGAAGGGGGAGAACGAGAGACTGACGAGGAGAGTGTATGTGAGTAAAGTGAAGGGAGGGAGAGGGAGAGGAAGGCCAAGGATGAGGTGGAGGGATGGAGTGGAGAGGTATATGAGACAGGGGAGTGTGAGCTGGGGGCAGGGCAGTGAAATGGCAGGGGACAGGGCGACATGGAGGCGATGTGCTTGTGGCCACCCCTTGCGGGATTAAGACGTGTGACAATAGATAGACAGATTATTTTGATCTTTTTTGGGAAGACTTGAGCCAGAGGAGAAAGGGAGACCCAGGTACAGGCGGAGACAAAAGTTCGTCTGATATTTCACCTCTTCAACTTGCCATATTCCTCTGCTGACAAATATTTCTGTGCTGGGAGTGGTCTGGTATGCGTCTCAGTCCTAATATTTTTACCTCTTCTGCTTCTGTTTTTCTTCGGGTGGCTAATATTCCTTTGCTGTGAAAGACTTGGTATGTTTCTGTGCCTAGTATTTCACCTCTTCTGCGTCTCATTTTTCTCGCCTGGGTAATATTCCTTTGCTGAGGCTTGGTATGTTTCTCTTCCCTAATAATCATCTCAACTTTTCACTTCCCTTTGCAGGATAGTATTCCCTCACTGAAAGAGGTCTGGTATATTTCACTGCCTAACATTTCACCTTTTCTCCGCCTCACTTTCCTCTGCTGGCTATTATTCCTATGCTGGGTGAAATTTAGTGTGTTTCTCTGCCTAACATTTCACCTCTTCTCTCTCTCACTTTCCTCTGCTGGCTATTATTCCTATCTGGGAGAAGTTTGGTGTGTTTCTCTGCCATAGGTATTTCTGATGAGGGTTTCTCTCCCATAGGTATTTCTGATGAGGGTTTCTCTCCCATAGGTATTTCTGATGAGGGTTTCTCTCCCATAGGAGTTTCTGATGCGATGCTTGAAGGGGAGAAGGTGACGGACGTGCCCTAAGTGTGATGCAGACGCGGTGAAATAGTACGTAAATATTGACTAACTGTCCAACTATCTTTCTCTCTTGTGGTGTAGGAGGTACAGGGCTACTTACAACGCATATGCTGGGCGGTAGGATCGGTAGGCAAATACTCAGGCAAATAATAAGAGAGCAACTTTAGTCTCGCTCTATTAAGTGGTTTTGGAGACTTCTTAGGAACTCCTCCCTAGCGATTTTTTCTGACCATGCACCTCAGTATCATTTTTTCTTAAGTTACTGATATAAACTCTGACGATATTAAAGCTATAAAAATAAAGTTCAAGAAAATAGTAGGATGTAATAAGAAAAACAAATCGCTTAAGAAAAAATGCTACGAAGCCTTCTATGCCACCTGAATACGATCCTTAAACCCTTTTATCTTGTGAGCTTATTTTTACTCTGTTCTTGCTTCCTCCAGATATTATTGTTATTATTATTATTATTATTATTATTATTATTATTATTATTAGCAGCAGCAGCAGCAGTAGTAGTAGTGGTAGTAGTATTGTTGTTGTTGTTGTTGTTGTTATTGTTGTTGCTGTTGTTTTAGCAGTTGAGAGACTTTTCGAACTGGAGAGGTTAGATTCAGCCCTCATTTACCCTTTCACTAACGAAATGTACGTGGTGGCGATCATCTTCCACTCACTTGATGCAGTGCTGCCTGCTTCTTCCTTCACCTGTATCATTCTTTTCTGTTTCTGTCCACATTTTTTCCTATTCCCATCCTTCCTTTCACCTTTAATTACTCTTCCTGCAACTTCAGGTGGCCGTACACTGAATAACAAGTCTAATGGTGTCGTGCAGCTCCGGAAGACATTTGCAACGCTGGGTGTTAACCATACTGCCAAATCACGGGATGACCTGGAGACTGCTACGGCGCCCCTGTTAACTGGGTGGAGAGAAGCAAATGCGGCGTTCATCTAGAAACAAACTTCCACACGTTTCCCCGCTCCTATAGCTTTGGCGAGGCGCTATCTGCCGCGGGGGAGAATCGGTTCACCGCACGGGATGGCCCAGCAGGGATGTTTGCTTACCTACGGTTGATGGGTCTGGTGGCCAAAACATATCGGGGCCTCTCAACAACAACAGTAATGGGCGAAATATCTCAAAGGGGCAATAAAAACCGCACGGTGGTAGGAAGAGTAGAATATAAAACGGAGTGCAAACTACGAAGCACACAATCATCAGACGATTTATAAAGGACGGTTCATAGGTAAAGCCACCCTCCCACGCCACACGGAGACTTCTTGTGTGTTGCAGGGACGGAGTAGTCAGCGTTACCGGTCTAAATCCCACATCAGATAACCATTTCCTACCCCCACTGCCACACCCAGGATCGAACTGTCCCCCACATCATAAACAGTCTAGTATCTTGTGCAGAGCTATTTAAGGACGACCCTGTAATTAACCACTATAATTAGCCTACAGTGATGAAATTGGTTAATTTCTTAAATCCAGTGAAGTCTTTCTCATGGTGTAATTATCCACTTCCAGACGATAAAATTCAGCTTAGAAAAGAAGTTAGGTGGGGAAGGTGAAGGAAGGAAGAGAAGGGAAGAGAGTGGAGGGAGGAGAAGAGAGAGAGAGAGAGAGAGAGAGAGAGAGAGAGAGAGAGAGAGAGAGAGAGAGAGAGAGGGAGAGAAGGAAAAGGAGAAGGAGAAGGAGAAAGAGGTTAAGGGAAGGTAACTCCAGCTGAAAAAGTCTCTCCCAGGCTTTAAAAAATGTATATACCAAAAATAAAAGGAGTATCTCAATCCTTTCCATGGCACTTCTTCGTGACTAGCATCATACAGTATCAGGCAAATTATACCTAACTCTCAGTGGGTGTTAACTGGAAGATGATACAGACCTAGAGTTGTCCCTACCATGAGAGGGTTAACTGAGGCAATATCAACACTCTCAGACTCCTAACTCGTCACTATCAGCTGAATAAAATCGTCCGTAATTAGCTGGAATATAATACTAGAGTTGACCCGACCATGGAAGGGTTAATAGTACTATACTCATTTTACTCCAAATTGGCCAAAAACTGCCATCTCTCCATCTTCAATGCTGAGTAGTAGCAATTGATTAACACTAGAATATGATGCTAGTCACGAAGAAGTGCCATTGTCTTTTTCTGCCTCTGAGCAAAAGGACGAAAATCTAGGCCAGGTTAATGTGAAAGAACTATATTTCTCTCTCTCTCTCTCTCTCTCTCTCTCTCTCTCTCTCTCTCTCTCTCTCTCTCTCTCTCTCTCTCTCTCTCTCTCTCTCTCTCCAGTATTATCCAATCAAATTTAATAACATAGTAAATGAAATGGTACCTAAGTAATTACACACACACACACACACACACACACACACACACACACACACACACACACACACACACACACACTTCAGGATCTCTACACTTGTGCACACAATATATACTCAGATACCACACACACACACACACACACACACACACACACACACACACACACACACACAAAGTCCAAAACAATGAGGGGGGCGCAACAAAAACACTCGCAAATAAACAAAGACACAAACAAACACATTCACTACCCCTGGCCTAATATGTTCTCTCTCTCTCTCTCTCTCTCTCTCTCTCTCTCTCTCTCTCTCTCTCTCTCTCTCTCTCTCTCTCTCTCTCTCTCTCTCTCGTGAAGTCTTTCTCTTTCACAGATGCGGTCAATCTTCGTGTGTGATGAAGTTCTCTCTCTCTCTCTCTCTCTCTCTCTCTCTCTCTCTCTCTCTCTCTCTCTCTCTCTCTCTCTCTCTCTCTCTCTCTCTCTCTCTCCTTAACGTACATAGTAAGCGGTAAGTCACAAGCAGATGGCAATATTAGGAGAGAGAGAGAGAGAGAGAGAGAGAGAACGAAGTGTGTAGAAAAGGGAATAACAGGAAGAGAGAGAGAGAGAGAGAGAGAGAGAGAGAGAGAGAGAGAGAGAGAGAGAGAACGAAGTGTGTAGAAAAGGGAATAACAGGAAGAGAGAGAGAGAGAGAGAGAGAACGAAGTGTGTAGAAAAGGGAATAACAGGAAGAGAGAGAGAGAGAGAGAGAGAGAGAGAGAGAGAGAGAGAGAGAGAGAGAGAGAGAACGAAGTGTGTAGAAAAGGGAATAACAGGAAGAAAAAGAGAGAGAGAGAGAGAGCGTAAAGGCTCACCGTAGAGATAGCTCACAGGAAGAGGATCAAGCCGGCTCTAGCACACAAAGACACTCACTCACTCTCACACAATTATCTTACATGGGTTGGAGAGAAAGGGAGGGAGGGAGAGAAGAGAGGGAGGGAGGGAGGGAGGGAGAAGTGTAGAGAAAATGGAGAGGATAGGGAGGAATGGAGGGAAAGAGGGAGGAAGGGAGAAGAGAGAAGGAAGAGAGAGAAAGCAGAGAAAAGGTAGGAAAAAGGGATGATGGAGGAGATATAGAAAAAATAAATGAAGGGTTGGAGAAGAAGAGAGAGAGAGAGAGAGAGAGAGAGAGAGAGAAAGAGAGTAGTTTTATCACTCTCTGTCTATCTATATTTATCTGTCTACCTGCCTGTGTGTCTCCTCTTCATCTATCTATCTATTTATACAGTTGTCTATCTATCTGTCTTTCTGTCTACACGTATCCGTCTATCTCAGTCTGTCTATCCATCTATCTATCTATCTATCCGTCCACCTGTCTATATATCCACCTGTGTTTCCATCTTTCCATATCTCCCTGTCTATCTGTCTGTCTAACTTTCTATCCATCTGTCTATCTGTTCTTCTGTCTCCCTTTCTATCCATTTTTCTATCCATCCATCTTTGAACTGATTTCTCTCATTTTCCATTTTACCTCACTCTTTCTCTTTACCTGTCTATCTATCTATCTATCTATCTATCTTCAAAATTCTCCCACTCGAAAATCCACACATATATATACAGTTTCTTAACCCTATTTTATTTTTTATTTTATTTTTTTATATTTTTTTGGCCGACTTTCAAAATTCTGGCACTTTTTAATTTTTGAGTTTTTTCTTTTAATTTGATATAAACTTTCTGGGTTGAGACGGTGTTATTTCATTATATATATTTCTTGTGGCTGGGTGTGGTGGTGGTGGTGGTGGTGGTAGCGGTAGTGGCTGTGGTGGTGGTTGTGTTGGTGGTGGTGGTGGTGGTGATAGTGGTAGTAGTGATAATGACTGTGGTGGTGGTAGCAGTAGTGGTTATGACTGTGGTGGAGGTGGTTGTAGGTGTGGTTGTGATGGTTGTGGTGGTAACGGTACTGGCTACTACTACTACTGCACTGTGGTAATGGTGGTTGTTGTGGTAGGTATAGTAGTTGTTGTTGTTATTGTTATTGTAAATTAGCACTCAAACCCAGTGGATTGCAGGCTGAGGCTCCCTTTTTATTGCAGGAAGGGAGTTGAGGGAGTTGGAGGGAGGTGAGGGAGTTGGAGGGAGTTGAAGGGAGTTAAGGGAGCTGAGTGAGTTGAAGGAGTTGAAGGGAGTTTAAGGAGGAGTTGAGGAAGTTGAAGGAAGTTAAGGGAGTTGAGGGAGTTGAAGGGAGTTGAGGGAGTTGAAGGGAGCTGAGGAAGTTGAGGGAGTTGAAGGGAATTGAGGGAGTTGAAGGGAGTTGAGGAAGTTGAAGGGAGCTGAGGAAGTTGAGGGAGTTGAAGGGAATTGAGGGAGTTGAAGGGAGTTGAGGGAGTAGAAGGAGCTGAAGGGAGTTGAGGGAGCTGAGGGAGCTGAGGGAGTTGAAGGGAGGTGAGGGAGTTGAAGGTAGTTAAGGGAGTTGAGGAAGTTGGAGGGAGTTGAGGGGAGTTGAGGGATTTGAAGGGAGGTGAGGGAGTTGAAGGGAGGTGAGGGAGTTGAAGGGAGTTAAGGGAGTTGAGGAAGTTGGAGGGAGTTGAGGGGAGTTGAGGGATTTGAAGGGAGGTGAGGGAGTTGAAGGGAGGTGAGGGAGTTGAAGGGAGGTGAGGGAGTTGGAGGGAGTTGAAGGGAGTTAAAGGAGGTGAGGGAGTTGAAGGGAGTTAAAGGAGGTGAGGGAGTTGAAGGGAGCTGAGGGAGTAAGGTCTTTTATATCATCCGGCACTCCACTTCCCGGCTATATTATTGCCACCACGTGAAGGCGTCCCTCTCCACCACCGGGAAATTGTGGTGGATAGAGGCAATGTGGTAGTTGTGGTATTTGTGGTAGGTAGAGTGGTCGTGGTAGTTGTGGTCGCTGTGGTAGGTAGAGTAGTCGTAGTAGTTGTGGTAGCTGTAGTAGGTAGAGTAGTCGTAGTAGTTGTGGTAGCTGTGGTAGGCAGAGTAGTCGTAGAGGTTGTGGTAGGTAGAGTGGTCGTTGAAATTGTGGTAGCTGTGGTAGGTAGAGTGGTCGTGGTAGTTGTGGTAGCTGTGGTAGGTAGAGTAGTTGTGGTAGCTGTGGTAGGTAGAGTAGTTGTGGTGGCTGTGGTAGGTAGGGTAGTTGTGGTAGCTGTGGTAGGTAGAGTAGTTGTGGTAGCTGTGGTAGGTAGAGTAGTTTTGTGGTAGCTGTGGTAGGTAGAGTAGTTGTGGTAGCTGTGGTAGGTAGAGTAGTTGTGGTAGCTGTGGTAGGTAGAGTGGTAGTGGTAGTTGTGGTAGCTGTGGTAGGTAGAGTGGTAGTGGTAGTTGTGGTAGCTGTGGTAGGTAGAGTGGTCGTAGTAGTTGTGGTAGCTGTGGTAGGTATAGTGGTCGTAGTAGTTGTGGTAGGTGTGGTAGGTAGAGTAGTCGTGGTAGTTACTTAATTATACAGTCAGCGTTGCCAACTAAGTTCAAGGCAGTGCTATCAAAGTCAGCTCTCTCTCTCTCTCTCTCTCTCTCTCTCTCTCTCTCTCTCTCTCTCAACTTCATTTCCAATCCTCATGTTAGTCATTTATCTGTCTGTCTATCTATCTATCAGTCCGGCTGTCTATCTATCTATCTGTCTATCTCTCTTTATGTATTTTTCTCTGTTTTCGTTATTTTATTTTCTTCTATTTCATTTTCTACTTTCGTCCTCTCTCTCTCTCTCTCTCTCTCTCTCTCTCTCTCTCTCTCTCATTGCTGAACTTCCCTCATCTGATTACTTCCGCTTGACTGACCGAGCCACTGACTAAATGAAGGAAGGAAGGAAGGATGGATGGATGGAAAGAAGGAAGGATGGAAAGCAAGGAAGGTACGAAGGAAGGAAGGAATTAAGGATAGATGGAAAGAAGGAAGGATGGAAAGAAGGAAGGAAGGTAGGAAGGAAAGATGTAAAGAATGAATGAATGAAGGATAGATGGAAGAAAAAGAAGGAAGGGAGAGAGAGAGAGAGAGAGAGAGAGAGAGAGAGAGAGAGAGAGAGAGACAGACAGAGGGGAGGAATAGGTAGAAATTTAAGTTTTAAGCAACTGATTAGGTAAAAAAATAAAGGAAGGCGTGAAGGAAGAAAAAGAAGGAATAAATAAGGGTAAGAAAGGAGGGACAAATTTATGTTACAAAGAAAATAAATGAAGAAGAAGAGATAGCAAGAAATGAATATTAAAGATAGGAAGGTGATGAATAAGAGGGGATATAAGAAAAAGGGAAGAAGACTGAATACTGATAGGGAGAGAAAGGGGGTTGGACGACAGTAGTAAGAGAAGAGGGAGAAACGGAAGAAGATAGCGAAAACTGAAAAAGTACAGAAATAAAAAACTTATTAAACATTGAAAAAGGAAAAAAGCAGACATAAACAAAACATCCGATAAAAAAAACCTTGGATGAAAAAAAAAAAACTTCCTTACAGCTCAAGCCCATCAACTCAAATCATATTGTATTTTTCTTCTTACAAACTCCATACGATTATATATGACGTAAGGGAGACTTCTCGTACTGTGCCTAATGGAGACCGCATGTAACGTCTCCTGGTCGGAAAAAAAAAATCTGTGCTCAGTTAAATCGCCTAAAAGAGTATTAATAGGCTGATGAATTAAAAAAATAAAGTAACGGTTTACTTTGGTGATAGGTTGTGGCGACCATCATCCTCTCACTTGATGTAGTGTTGCCCACTCCTTCCTTCGCCTTTACCATTCTTTTTCTGTGTCTGTCCTCCTCTCATCCTATTTCTCCCATCTTTCCGGTCACTTTTTATTACTCTTCTTTCCTTTTCAAGTGGCTTTACAATGAGTGACAAGCCAAGTTGTTTCTTGTTAGCCAGGAAACCATTTACAACGCTGGGTGGTAACCATATAACCAACGTATACTTGCTCTCTACATGTCAGCAAGTGGGTTGGCGGAGGGTTAGTGCCCCACCCCGTAAAACAACTAACTCAAAGACAAACGGCCACCCCTTACGGGATTATGGCGTCTAGTTATGGATAGAGAGTTGCCTCGAAATGAAAGCAAGCAAAACTCTACGGTTAGGACAACCCACAGTTCACTATCAACACCGCCCATGAACACACGTTTAATTACAGTATTAACACTGCAGTCCTTAGTAATGCGCAAATAAACGTGATACTTAGCGTGTGCTGTCTAAATAGTCTGGGGTATACTTCCAATAAGCTTCATGGCAACTGATCTAGAAATGAGAGATAGGTAATTAGCTGAAATTCAGTCGAGAGAGGAACAGCATTTTTTTTTTTTTTACCCTTTAGAACCTAGCGTCCTCACGTATGGACAGAATTTTGCATTTTTGGAAATTTATTAATAGGAGAGCCGTAAGTTGGAACCTATGAACTTAAGCGACTAGAAATGGTAGGTGGAGGGCGGTATCCTAAATATCCTTCCCATGGACACCCTCTAGCAACTACCCTGGGATGTGATGGCTATTATATGATGCATTTCGTTTTAAATACACATATCAGCTAGAATACTTTCCTATCTACTTACCTAAAAACTAGCTCACCTATCCACCATTTTACCTACCTACCTACCAACTTAACTTCCTACCTACCTACCAGTTTATCTACCAACCAATTTACCTACCAACCAGTTTGCCTACCTGTCTGCCTACGAGTTTACATACCAACCTACCCATCAGTTTACCTACATACTCAGCCACCTATTTACCAGTGTACCTACCTACCAACTCACCTACCTATCCAGTGTACTGTACCTACCTACCAACTTAACATTGTTGGGAAGTGCCTCTACATAGTTATAGACCACTCACAAACCATCCATCCTACTTACGTATCTGTCTGCCTCTTCTACCTTGTAAATATTTATCTACTCTCCCAGCTTAATGCCCACTTATCTACCAAACAATCTATCTACCGATCCACCCCTTTTCCTGCTAACCAGTCTACTTACCCATCTACCTACCTTCTTTCCTAACCTACTTATCTAACTACCTACCCAACTATTCGTTCACCTACCTTACTGGATACCTACCTGCCTACCTACCCACCTGCCTACCATCCTGTCCAGCCACTCCTCAACCTACCCAACTAACATACATACATATCTGACTAATTACTTACCTACGTACCTACTTACCGATCTACCTGCCCTTGCTATCCTACGTACCTACCTACCCGTCTTACCGCCTACCTGCTTATATACTCTTCTGTCTACTTTGCCACTTAAGTATCTACCAGTTTATGTACTTATTTTCCTACCTACCTTCCTACCTTTTTTTTTTTTTTTTTTTTTTTTAAATAACAGAACGGAGGAAGGAAAAACAAATGGAGAAAAAAAAATAATCATTCACTCTTCTACCTACCTACCTACCTACCTAACCTAGATACCTACTTATCTACCCACTTAGTACATTCGTTATTGTATTTCC
Source organism: Coenobita brevimanus (assembly GCF_032717465.1). NCBI lineage: Eukaryota > Metazoa > Arthropoda > Malacostraca > Decapoda > Coenobitidae > Coenobita > Coenobita brevimanus. The sequence continues at coordinate 6,825,274 of NC_137030.1, read as the reverse complement.
TGTCATTGACTTTTCCATTTACTATACATTTATACATCACCTCTACCAAACCACCTTATCTATCTACATGTCTATCTATTTTTAACCTACCTATCAGACCCAACTACCCACTTATCTACTTACCTTGTTACCTGTCTACATACCTACAACCTACCTACCTACCTACCTACCTACCAACCCACACATCCATGCACCCACCCACACACTCGCCCAGCTACTCACACATAACTACTCTACCAGTCTCCTCTAGTACGTACCTGCCTACCTACCTACCTACCTCGTACCTACCTACCTACCTCAGTACCAACGCCACCACTGCAAAACTAATAGATCAAATGGGACTTGGTGGAATATTGCAAAACATTTATTGAGTGAAAGCATATCATATAATAGAGGCATTTTTGAACTGATAAAGCCAGATGATACCTCTCTCTCTCTCTCTCTCTCTCTCTCTCTCTCTCTCTCTCTCTCTCTCTCTCTCTCTCTCTCTCTCTCTCTCTCTCTCTCTCTCTCTCTCTCTCTCTCTCTCTCTCTCTCTCTCTCTCTCACACACACACACAACACAGCAGTATAATTTTCTAATCTCTTACAACTCTCTCTCTCTCTCTCTCTCTCTCCCTCTCTCTCTCTCTCTCAGGATAATGTTCTAACCTCCTCCCTCTCTCTCTCTCTCTCTCTCTCTCTCTCTCTCTCTCTCTCTCTCTCTCTATCTATCTATCTATCTATCTCTATCTATCTATCTATCTATCTCTATCTATCTATCTATCTATCTATCTTTCTTCGTCAATTCTTTCCTCTTGTTTCTCACTTTTCCTTCTTTTTATCCCCTTCCTTTCCCTTATCAGTTTTCCTCTCTCTCTCTCTCTCTCTC
>NC_137030.1:6786903-6821903 GCF_032717465.1 Coenobita brevimanus | reverse complement strand
AGCAATTGTATAAATGAGTCAGGATATGAATACTATTACTACTACTACTACTACTACTACTACTGCTACTACTATTACTATTACTACTACTACTGCTTCTACTACTACTACTGCTACTACTGCCACTGCTACTACTACTTCTACTACTGCCACTACTACTGCCACCACTGCTACGACTACTACTACTACGACTACTACTAGCAGCAGCAACGGGAGCAATTAATAGTAGTTGTAGTTGTTGTTGTTGTTGTTGTAGCCCTAGTCTCATTTGAAGGTGAACTAGGTGGACTGCAGGCTTCACTTGTCCTCTCGCAGTCCACCATCCACCTTTCCGGGGATAGGGAGGGGACTGAGGGAAGATAGCATAACCAGGCAGCTCCACCTCCCGGCCATATTGCTGTTACCACGTGAAGGCGTCCCTCTCCAGTGCCTGAGAAAATATTAAAGAATTATAAGCGCAAGGAAAGTAGAGAGGAGAGAGAAAATGGATAGATAGATCTGACAGGTAGATAGATGGAGTGATAGATGTACAGACTGGCCAGGAATTAAATAGATAATGGTGGCTGATAGGGAGATGAGTAGATAGATAAAGAGAGATAGAAGAGAGATAGATATATAAGTAAAGAAAATTATGGTTGTTCTTGAGTGCTTTAGAGGTGAATGCTTTACCTCTCTCTCTCTCTCTCTCTCTCTCTCTCTCTCTCTCTCTCTCTCTCTCTCTCTCTCTCTCTCTCTCTCTCTCTCTCTCTCTCTCTCTCTCTCTCTCTCTCTCTCTCTCTCTCTCTCAGCATCCTTCATTCAGTCAGTCAGTCTCCCTCCAACTCTCTCTCACTCTCATTCTTGCACACACTAATCCTATTTCCCTCCCACGCCTCTCTCTCTCTCTCTCTCTCTCTCTCTCTACCTTACTCCTACCTCTGTTCATCGTCACATCCATCCATCCATCCATCTGTCAATCAATCTCTCTAGCTATCCACCTATCTATTTATCTATCCATCTCTTTCTCTATCCATCGTCTGTACATCAGTAGTTTGAGCTGACTGAATCACACATTTATCTATCATTCTATCTGTTCATCCACACTTCTATCTATCTATTTATTTACCTATCTATGTGTCCATCTATCTGTCTAATCCTTCGTTTCTATTTCCCCTCAAAATCTAGTCTTTCTTATCTCATTCTTTATCTCTTAACATCCAGTCCATCACTCCTTCTCTCTAACTCTCCGTCACCCTCCCTCTATCTCTCCGTCACCCTCCCTCTATCTCTCCTTCTATCTCTCGTCTATCGCTGCTCTATCTTATCGTCTCCTGGCTGATCTGTCGCCTCCACATCAGCAGTTTAGTCTGATTGGATCCCATATCTGATTCAGCCAAATATTAGGGAGAGACGGGAAGGGAGGAAAGGAGGGAAGGAGGGAGAAAAGGGTGTGGTAGGGAGAGACGGAAAGGGAGGAGAGACGGGAAGGGAGAAAAGGAGGGAAGGAGGGAGGAGAGACGGGAAGAGAGGAAAGGAGGGAAGGATGGAGAAAAGGGTGTGGTAGGGAGAGACAGGAAGGGAGGAAAGGAGGGAGAAGAGACGGGAAGAGGAAAGGAGGGAAGGAGGGAGAAAAGGGTGTGGTTGGAAGAGACGGGAAGGGAGGAAAGGAGTGAAAGAGGGAGAAACGGGAAGGGAGGGAAGGAGGGAGAAAGAGGATAGGGAGAGACGGGAAGGGAGGAAAGGAGGGAAGGAGGGAGAAAAGGGTGTGGTAGGGAGAGATGGGAAGAAGGGAGAAAACGGTGTGGTAGGGAGAGATAGGAAGGAGGGAGAAAAGGGTGTGGTAGGGAAAGACGGGAAGGGATGAAAGGAGGGAAGGAGGGAGAAGAAGGTGTGGTAGAGAGAGAGAGAGAGAAGGGGGGGAACTGGGAGGTGTAGGGAGAAAATGGTAGAGAGAGGGGGGGGAGGAAGAAAGGGAGAGTAAGGAGAAGAGCGTGGGAGGAGAGGAGGGAGAAGGGAGAGACCGATTAGAGGGAGCGAGAAAGAGGAGTGTTGGAGGGAAGGAAGGAAGCAGGGGAGAGAAGGAGGGATGGAGGGAAGGAGAGGAGAGTAGCGAGGAAGGGATGCAGTAAGGAGAGAAAGGGGGAGAGAGGGAAAGAAGAGTGAGTAGGGAGAAAAGGGCGTGGTGGGGAGAGGAGGAGAGATGAGGGGAGGAAAGGAGGGAGGACAGGAGTCAGGAAAAAAGTGTGTGTGTGTGTGTGTGTGTGTGTGTGTGTGTGTGTGTGTGTGTGTGTGTATGTGTGTGTGTGTGTGCGTGTGTGTGTGTGAGAGAGAGAGAGAGAAAGAGAGAGAGAGAGAGAGAGAGAGAGAGTAAATACGTAAAAGTATATATGGAAACTTTAAGAAATATAAAAGTTAAATATCAAGAAGTGAGAAAGAAACTGACAAGATATTTAACATTAAAAACAGGACATTACCTTCAGGCTCCTATGACCCACTTTGACGAGGAGAACCTGGGCTAGCGTTACCTGTAAAAAAAATAGAGTTGTGCATATCATTGGAGGGTTAAAGGTTAAGGTATCAACACTCTTAGGCTCCTATGACTCAATAGTTAAAAAAAATCGTTTAGTGTTAGCCGAAATAGAGTACTAGAGTTGTCCTTATCATGAGAAGGGAAAGTGTATAGTGGGAAAAAAAAAAGTCTCAGTATTGACACCTATCGACTCCACGTAGGTCATCAAGGGGGAGAACATATTTTATCTAGAATATGACCCAAAGCAGTCAGTGTTACATCCAGGTCCCTATCTATAGTGACGGGTGAGCAGGGTGGTGGTGTTGGTATTATTATTATTATTATTTTTATGACTATTATTATTATTATTATTATTGTTGTTGTTGTTGTTGTTGTTGTTGTTATTGTTGCTGTGTTATTGTTCTCTTTGTGTTGATGGTGGTGGTGGTGTTGGAGTTGTTGTTGTTGTTGCTGTTGCTGTTTTTGCTGCTGTTTTTGTTGTTGATTCATCTGGAACACGAATCCAATGGTTTGCAGACTTAAGGCGCTGTTCCCCTGCAGTCCACCATCCTCCTTTCGGGGAACAGGTAGGGACAAACTATGTCCAGCACTCTGACCGGCACAGGAGTGGATCTGAGGACAGGATATGACATAGGTATTAACCCCTGGAAATCGAGGACGTTCACCTTTTTTTCTGCTGCTGAATAGAGGATTTAGTACTGGTGAGGGTCGCCTTCGTGGGGTGGCTCTGATATAACCGGGTGTCTCAGCTGCCTGGGTCTTGAAACGTGCCTCAACTCCCTCCCTGTCCCTCAAAAGGAAAATAGTGGACTACAAGTGAAGGGTGTCGGTAGCCTTCAGTCCACTGGGATCACGTTCATATTTTTTCATACATCCGACTCAAGACATATGCTGAACAGTCCAATCCCTGGGACCCAGTGGTTCCTCCAGCGTACCATACACATCCACATGTCACCACTTGGGCAATAACACCCACCGTCTATATTGAATGCATGCTAGGGCTGTCTCATTCATGGCTGGTGTATTGGTATTAGCGAGTCTTCAAACTCTCAAACCATTCTCTGCCCCAGCCGGGATTCGAACCCGTGTCTATTGGGACAGCAGAACACCTCTTTACTAACTCGGCCACCGCCTCCCCCAGATGAGAATGGGGCGACAGCAGCAACAGCAACAACATCAGTAATTTAAGGGAGACTTGCTATGAATGCCTTAATGAAAGCTGTATCCAACCCCTCAATCGTAAAGTATCTCGGAAACAGTAAAATCGCTCGTAGTAATAGTAGTAGTAGTTACAACCCCTGACTCAACCCCTGGCGTTTCTTCTCAACCTTTCCCTCCATCGTTTCTTTGTCTTCCTTCGTCTCTCTCTCTCTCTCTCTCTCTCTCTCTCTCTCTCTCTCTCTCTCTCTCTCTCTCTCTCTCTCTCTCTCCATTTCTTGTCTCATTCATATCTTGCTTACCTTTATGATTTAGTATTCTCTTTCTTTGCTTCATCCAGTTATTTACATTTTTACACTTCCACCTTTCTTCCCTCCTTCCTTCCTTCCTTCCTTCTTCCCTTCCTTCCTTCCTTCCTTCCTTCCGTACTTCCATGCACACATATTTCTTTCCTCATTAATTCTTTCCTTCCTTCCCTTAAGACAGTTCTATATTTTTTCACATTTTATGTTTTCTTCCTTTATCCTTTCATTCCTTCTGTTCCTCCCATCCTCCTTACTTCCTTCCCTCCTTCCTTCCTTCTTTCCAGTCTCCTTGTTTCCCTCCTTCAGTCCTTTCCTCCTCTATGTCTTTCCTCCCTCCTTGTCTCTGTCCTTCTCATCCTTCCACACTTTTTGTTTTCTTCTCTCCTGTCTTTTCTTCCCTCCCTCCCTCACTCACTCAATCACACTTTCTTTCCTTTGTTTCAGTCTTCCCTTTTACTCCCCCTGTCCTCTCTTCCTCCCAATTTCTTTTTTCTTTTATTCCTTTCTACTTTTCACTCCTGTTTCCTCTTTCTACTTTCTTCTCCCCCCCTCTCTCTTTTTTTTTCTTTCTCTCTCTATCTTTCTTTTCGTCTCCCTTGTTTACTTCCTCTTCCGCCTCCCTTCGTTATTTTTCATTTTTTTCCATCTTTGCTCACTTCCCCTTCCGTCTTTCATACCTACTTCCTTCCTTCTTTCTCTCCTTCCCTCTCTCCCTCCTTCCTTCTTTCCCATCTCCGTCCCTCTCTCCTTTCTCTCTCTCCCTCCCTCCCTCATTCTCTCCCATCTCCGTCCCTTCCTCCTTTCCCTCTTTCACCCTCCTTCATTCTCTCCAATCACCCGCCCACTCTCCTTTCCTTCTTTTCTTTCTTTCTTCCCTCCCTCCCTCCCTCCTTCACTTCCTCCCTCCCTCCTTCACTCCCTCATCCTCTCGCTCCTTCTCCCCCTCCCCAGCACGGGACCGTCCGTAATGGAGTCTTTGCCGCTGAATAGAACATCTTGAAAGAGGGACGCAATTTTTTGTCGATTTTATTTAAGTGGAGAGAGAGAGAGAGAGAGAGAGAGAGAGAGAGAGAGAGAGAGGAGGCGTGGGAGGGAAATAAGATTAGTATGTGCAAGAATGAGAGTGAGAGAGAATTGGAGGGAGACTGACTGACTGAATGAAAGATGCTGAGAGAAAGAGAGAGAGAGATGGGGGAAAGAGGGAAAATTTCTCTTTCCCTCTTTTCTCTCTGTCTGCCAGTCTATCTACGCATCTGTCTGTCTCTTTATCTATCCATAGATATTTCTACCCATCTATCGTGTATCCTTCCATTAATCTATTTTTACATTTATCTATCGATCATTTATCTGTTTTGAATATTTCGTATCTTATTTACTCAGCTACCTACCAAAACCCTCTATCAGTCCACCCATTCATCCAACCATCCATCTAATCATCCATTTATCCATCTATCCATCCACCCAATCATCCATCTATCCATCCAACCCTCCATCCAACCACATAATCAATCATCCATCCATCTGTCCACCCAACCATCCATCCAACCATCCATCTAACCATCCATTTATCCACATATCCATCCATCCACCCAATCATCCATCCATCAATCCATCCAACCCTCCATCCAACCACATAATCAGTCATCCATCCATCCATCCACCCAATCATCCATCCACCTATCCATCCGTCCACCCATCCAACCATATAATCAATCATCCATCCATCGAATCATCCATCCACCTATCCATCCGTCCATCCATCCAACTACATAATCAGTCATCCATCCATCCATCCACCCAATCATCTATCCACATATCCATCCAACCCTCCATCACACCACATAATCAGTCATCCATCCATCCATCCACCCAATCATCCATCCGTCTATCTATCCAACCCTCCATCCGACCACATAATCAGTCATCCATCCATTGCACCACATAATCATCCATCCATCCATCGAACCACATACTCAGTCATTCATCCATAGCACCACATAATCATTCATCCATGCAACCACATACTCAATCATTCATCCATCCACCCATATAATCAGTCATCCATCCATCGCACCACATAATCATCCATCCATCACACCACATAATCAATCATCCACCCATCCGTCTATCCACCCATCCGTCTATCCACCCATCCTTCTATCCACCCATCCGTCCGTCCACCCATCCGTCCATCCACCCATCCGTCTATCCACCCATCCGTCCATCCACCCATCCGTCCATCCACCCATCCGTCGGTCCACCCATCCGTCTATCCACCCATTCGTCCATCCACCCATCCGTCCATCCACCCATCCGTCCGTCCACCCATCCGTCTATCCACCCATCCGTCCATCCACCCATCCGTCTATCCACCCATCCGTCCATCCACCCATCCGTCTATCCACCCATCCGTCTATCCACCCATCCGTCCATCCACGCATCCACCCACTTGGCTCTCAATTATTTAAGAGTGGGGAGGTTGTGTGTGATATTTATTGACACTAAATGACACAAATCGACCATCTCGGAGTAGCGCTCTCTCTCTCTCTCTCTCTCTCTCTCTCTCTCTCTCTCTCTCTCTCTCTCTCTCTCTCTCTCTCTCTCTCTCTCTCAAAATAAATCACTAAGGAAGGGGGGTTACGAAGCCTTCCAGTTAGATTACCATGTTAAGACTCATTGATGAAGAGCTAAAGAACCTGGAATGAAACCTAGAATATCTTTGAACAGAATATCTTAGAACAGAATAACTTAGAACCCAGAATAGTTTAGAACCCAGAATAACTTAGAACCTAGAATAACTTAGAACCCAGATTAACTTAGAACCCAGAATATCTTAGAACCCAGATTAACTTAGAACCCAGAATAACTTAGAACCCAAAATAACTTAGAACCCAGAATAACTTAGAACCCAGATAACTTAGAACCCAGAATAACTTAGAACCCAGAAAAACTTAGAACAGAATAACTTAGAACCCAGAATAACTTAGAACCTAGAATAACAGAATCTAGAATGACTTGGAACCTAGAATGACTTAGAAACTAGAATAAGCTTCCAGTCTTCCGTGGATTTGCGAAACGCCTTTGGTTAATGGATCGTGTTAGCCTGCATCCCATGTTCTATACTCATTTCACTCTACCGGTAATTTGACCTGAACTGACATCTCTCCATCTTGAACCCTGAGCTGTACCGAAAGATTGACACTAGAATATAATGCTAGTCACGAAGAAGGGCTATGAGTATTGTCATTCCCTACCACTCAGCTATGTGAACTAAGCTGTAGAGGGACGAAAACCTGGGACAAGTTAAGGTGAAAGGAGTATACTTTCTTCACATCAACTTAGCCCAGACTTTTCTTCCTTTGCTGCTTATTTCACGTTGCTCAGTGGCAGAAAAAAAAAAAAAAGACGATGTTACAGCTGTACACCCTTTCCATAGCACTTCTTCGTGACCAGCACCTTAATCTTGTGTTGATTCTTGCTACAGTTTTACATTCAAAATGGAGTGATGGCAATTTTACGCTACTTTTTATTTATTTATTAAGTTTTTTATGTGTCCGACTCTGAGCATAAGTTTAACAGCCCATACCCTAAGGCCCAACATTCCTCTTTTGCCCCATACACCTTCCACATGTCACCACTTTGGCACTAACACCCACCGTCCATACTGAATACATGCTAGTGCGGTCTCATACAGGACTGGTGTACAGGTATTAGCGGGGGTGATTTTACGACATGTAGAGGCTTACGGTAGATAGGTAACTTTTAACGAGGCTTTCCTAAACTGTTCCCCGTCCCAGCCCGGATTCGAACCCGCGTCCATTGAGATAGCAGGCCACTTCCGTATGGACTCGATCACCGCCTCCCCCCCCCTAAAAAAATGAATAAATACAAATAAAATGGCTATACAAATTGTTCTCCCAATGATACAGAGACCAGACGCATTTTATCTTCGCGTTTTTCAGGATTTTTCGTCAGATACTGGGAGTTTGTTTTCCTCTTTGCGATGTGTGTGTGTGTGTGTGTGTGTGTGTGTGTGTGTGTGTGTGTGTGTGTGTGTGTGTGTGTGTGTGTGTGTGTGTGTGTGTGTGTGTGTGTGTGATTTGCATCTAACCATCTCCCACTCACGTCCCTCAATCACTCACCATTCACCTCTTCTACCCCATATTTCCTTCCCTCCGACCCTCCCTTTCTCCCTCCCTCCTCCCTGCCCTTCACTCTCTCTCCCTCCTTCCCTCCCCCTCCTACCCCTCCCCCTCTCCCCCTCCAATTAGAGAAACGGGGGGTAGGGGAGGGGGTATGCTGAGTTACGAGTGTGTGGATATCGTGAGAGAGAGGAGCATACCCGTTGTCCAGCTGAGCGGTGAGGGTAGGCGACGTAGTTACCCCTGTTTGGAGAGAGAGAGAGAGAGAGAGAGGGGGGGGGAGGGATGAAGACAAAAGATAAATCGTGATGAGAAGGAATGACTGAAAACTTTAGTAAAAATAGACAGACAGACAGGCGATGGCAGACAGGAGGATAACAGGTCGTAGGAGCGAAAGTCATCAGAGAGAGAGAGAGAGAGAGAGAGAGAGAGAAGGAGAAAGAGAGGGGGGGGGATAGATTGGACAAATACTGTATAAGGAGAAAAATAGTGAGAAAAAGACTGCTTTAACAACAGTTGAGGGGGGAGGGAAGGAGGGGGGAAAGTGAGTGAGTGTGAGAGAATAAATTGAGTTAAAGAGAGAGAGTGAGTGGGAGAGGGAGGCTGAGCAGAAGGAAGAAGGTTGAGGGGAGGAGTAAACAAGAGATAGAAAGAGAGAGGAAGAAGAAAGGGAGGATGGAGATGGGAAAAAGGGGGAGAAAGGAATAAAGGATAGTAGGAGGAAAGAGGGAGAGAGGTAGAGGAGAAGGGAGGAAAGGAGAATAGCCTGGACGGGAGGACGGGAGAGAATGGCTATTATTAGTGTTTGGAGAGAGAGAGAGAGAGAGAGAGAGAGAGAGTGGCAGCCAAAGGGTTAGCCACTTTAGCCCAAGGACGTTATCAGATTTTGTGCTTGCAGTCTCCAGATGATTTTGTTCAGCTGCAGAGAGTTCCCAATTAGTGAAACAGTTAACACTCAGGTTCTGGTACTCACAGCTGAATAAAATCGTCTGGCAGTACCCGAAGTCGATAAAGAGTTGTACTGACCATGAAAGGTTTATTGGTGACAGCAATGAGGCTCAGACCCCTCATTACTCACTCTGAGCTAAATCAAATGGAGGTGTTTACTGGAATAGAATAATAGAGTTGGCTCGAGGAAGTGAGGGTCAATGAATTTTACGTGGAATCCCTGCACCACGAAGGCCGCCGCAGTCTTCCATGAAAATCGTCTAGACATTGCAAAGATAACTCCAATTTGATATTGAAAATGATCGATTGTTTATAACACTTCTCATTATTATTACAATATTATTTTTTTTACTTGATCCATTGATTACCCTGGCAGTGTCGTCTTTTTTTTTTCTATTGTTTTTCGCGTCCGACTCTGGGCAAAAGCTTCATTGCCTATTCCCAAGTTCCCAGAAGTCCTACTTGGGGCCCAGTAGTCCTCCTACATCTCCACATGTCACCACTTCGGCGCTAACACCCACCATCCATATTGAATACATGCCAGGGCTCTCATACAGAACTGGTGTACTGGTATTAGCGGGGGTATTTTTATGACATGTCGGCGGGTCGTCTGGTGGATCAGAAAAGTCTGTTTTTATGAAATAGCACACGCTTCTGTGCTCGAGCTCACAAAATCGCCTGGTTTAGGTGGAATGAATACTGGAGTTGTTCCGACCATGACAGAGTTAATGAATGCCATATATTAACACCTCCAGCGTGAAAAAATACCTCGAAATGAAAGCATCGTCTCAAGCCAGCATGAATATGTGAAAAACACGTTGTCGTAGCGAACTAGTCAGAAATTAAATCCATGAATCTGGGGGAAATCGTCTGGGGAAACAGAGTAAATGATCTTGTGTTTATCAGTGAAATATAAATCGTTTTGTAGTACCCACAGTAAAAAATCTAAGAATGTGGGGGAAATCGTCTGGTGGCACAGATTTAAAACGATCGCCAGTAACATATAAACCACGCAGTAGGCAGGGGAAAAATCGTTTGGTGCGACTCGACATGCAAGTTTTTTGTCAGTATAAATCATCGTTTTGTAATCATAATCGTCTCTTGTTAGTAAACAAAAACCGGCGTGTACTAGTGTCATTATAAATTTTTATAATTTCAAATTAGAAATTGAAAATGTATTAGCGAATTACTGTAAATCGTTCAGTAATAAATAATAATAATCTAGAATGACACTCAGTAGAGCTCATATATCCACCAACGCCCTATCTCGCAATGTTAAAAGAAATGAAAAAAATTCCTGGATCCGCACCTTTATCCGGATCCACACCAAAATTTAATGGAGAGCATTCTGGGCCAAGGCCCATTCTTCTACCAAGATTCTTGGAAATTCGTCCAGTAGTTTTTGTGTAATCTTGCTCACAAACCAACCAACCAACAAACAAAAAAAACAGACAGGGATGAAAACATAACATCCTTGCGGAGGTAATAATTACCTGAAGTAGGATGGTAGTCATTCATCATCTCATTCATTCATTCATTCATTCATTCATACTCTCGTCGCAGCGACAGCCCCTTCCCACCTCCAAAATATACGGTCCTTGCAACCCATGTTTCAGTTACTCACTGACAGAAAGCACTAGCTTGGCCTTTGGACTGGAGGAAGAAACACCCACCAATCGACAGCGACGAACCACGCCCAGACATCCTCGATCCATAAACTCCGGCTGTTCTAACTACCAAACCCAGACAATCCCACTTGAGATAATAAGAGAATACTCTTTTTCTTCTACTATTCTTTCTGGCCACCCAGCCCACTAGAGTCCTCCCACCATCGCGAAAGTGAACCCCACGGGCAATGCCACAGGTGCTTAGTAGGACTGCCTTAAGCGATCTTGGGAGTAGGCAAACAGCTTTAATAGGTATAGAGAGCGGCGTAGGATATCTTCGACGTCTGTCAGCAGACGGGATATCCTAGGTAAGAGGCCCTTCTCTTTCTTTAACATGCGATGCGAACATGGCTACATTAAAGATTAAAACCAAAGACAATCGAGACAGGAGAACCAAGCACAAACTTCTGGGGCTCCTTTCACCTGCAAATGTTTTCGCTACAGTACTACACGAAGCCAAAGATGGATTAATTTGTTCTAACCGCCTCTGACGAAGATGTTGATAAAATCCTTGAACATGGACAAACCAAGAGGCTCACAGACAACGGCTTCACTCCTACCCTCCCGCAGGAAGTAAAAGCTAGGAGGACAATTGTCTGCTATAAAGCTGAAGAGTTAGCTTTCGACAACTCCACAAATGATATAGCAGGTGAAATGGAACACCAGCAGTCATGGGCTAAAGTGCATGATACCTTCAAATTTCCCAACTCGAACAACCGAGGGAATATTCTGAAGATAGAGTTTGAATCTGTCTCTATGGCTGAAAAAGCAGCCAATCAAGGACTTAAGCTGTTCCATGTCTGCATTCCCCCTCACTATATAGCCAAGGAACGTTATATCAAAATCAACTATTGCATGAGATCGTATGCCATAGAGGATCACACCACCAACCAGTGCCCTAAGCCTAGAGACTATAAAGTCTGTTCTGAATGCTCCAGCCACGATCACACTTGGTCACACTATTTGGTTCGCCTGTCTCGAAGGTTATCTTTGGTTTTAATCTTTAATGTAGCCATGTTCGCATCGCATGTTAAAGAAAGAGAAGGGCCTCTTACCTAGGATATCCCGTCTGCTGACAGACGTCGAAGATATCCTACGCCGCTCCCTATACCTATTAAAGCTGTTTGCCCACTCCCAAGATCGCTTAAGGCAGTCCTACTAAGGACCCCCCTTGTGGCATTGCCCGTGGGGTTCACCTTCGCGATGGTGGGAGGACTCTAGTGGGCTGGGTGGCCAGAAAGAATAGTAGAAGAAAAAGAGTATTCTCTTATTATCCCAAGTGGGATTGTCTGGATATGGTAGTTAGAACAGCCGGAGTTTATGGATCGAGGATGTCTGGGCGTGGTTCGTCGCTGTAGATTGGTGGGTGTTTCTTCCTCCAGTCCAAAGGCCATGCTAGTGCTTGCTGTCAGTGGAGTAACTGAAACATGGGTTGCAAGGACCGTAGATTTTGGAGCTGGGAAGGGGATGTTGCTGCGACGAGAGCAAGCGAGAGAATGATGATAAGATGAGATGATGATGATGAATCCAGTGCGCACTATATTTAATTGTTAAATATATAAGAAATTACTGAAGTATAAGAGGCGTTAATTAAGGTACTTTTCCTATCACTACGATTTTATTCATGTTCGGAAAGGTTTTTACAGCTGGGGGGAAGAAGAGGAATGAGAAAAATAAGAGGAAAGAAAAGAAGCTACAAAAAGAGATATGATGGGAACAAGGGACGGAAGGAGAGAGGAAAAGAGACTAAGGGAAGGGAGACGGATCTAGAGATCTTCTATTGCTTGTTTGGAGGGAGAGAGGGGGGTGAGGAAGGGAGACTGACATGTGGGGAGAGATCTTCTGTCACTTGTGTTTGGAGGGGACGGGGAGAAAGAGAGAGAATACTAAGTTCATAAGAGGCAGCCAAAGGGTTAAACATTTAAGCCCGAGAACATCCTGTTTTTCTTGCTGATACCAGACAATTTTGTTCAGCCTGACGGAGCACTAAGTAGCAGGAATGAACACTAAAGCTCCATTAGTCCATGAGCTGAATAAAATCGCCTGGCATTACCTGGAATAGAATGACATTTGTACCAACCATGAGGCGGGTAATGACTGCAGTACTAACACTCATATGCTCCTTTCGCGCACTCTTGGCTAAATTAAAATCGTCTGGCGGAAGCTGGAATAGAGTACTACAGTTATACGAACAATGAAGGGGTTGATGAAGGTTATATAATCCTTTCATTATGGCCTCGCCTAACCTATAAAAGAAGAGGTTATGGATCTCATGCAATAATTGATTTTGATGTAACGTTCCTTGGCTATCTGGTGAGAGGCAGTACAGACATGGAACAGTTTAAGTCCTTGATTGGCTGCTTTTTCAGACACAGAGGCTGATTCAAACTCTATCTTCAGCATATTCCTTCGGCTGTTCGAGTTGGGAAATTTGAAGGTATCATGCACTTTAGCCAATGATTGCTGGTGTTCAGTTTCATCTGCTAAATCATTTGTGGAGTTGTCGAAAGCAAGCTCTTTAGCTTTATAGCAGACGATTGTCCTCCTAGCTTTTGCTTCCTGCGGGAGGGTAGGAGAGCTTCTTGGTGAGTCCATGTTCAAGGATTTTATCAACATCTTGGTCAAAGGCGATTACAACTTTTTTTTTTTTTATAAAAGAAAGAAGGAGCCAAAGGCCAGGAGCCCGCATTTACCGTTCCTTCCAAGAAAAAACAAAAACAATACAAAAGGGAGCCAAATTCAAGTTTCGTTCATTTCGAGATGCCTGGACACACTGCGTTTGAAAGACTGGAGATCATAGGAAGTAGGAAATACAGACAGAGGGAGGCAGTTCCAGAGTTGACCTGTTGCATAAATGAAGGACTGGGAGTAACGGGTAACTCTTGCATTAGAGAGTTGCATCCCTCCACCACTGCTTGCATCCCTCCACCACTACGACGGGTGCATGGACCACTGCTTGCATCCCTCCACCACTACGACGGGTGCTATGCACCCGTCGTAGTGGTGGAGGGATGCAAGCAGACAGTTCAGAGGAGCAGTGACCATGGAAGTAACGATAGCAAGAGATAAAGATGCAACAGTGCGGCGAAGAGACAGAAGTTGAGGGGAGCCAGTAAGAGGAGGAGAGTTGATGAGATGAAAGGCTTTTGACTCCACCCTATTGAGAAGAGCTGTGTGTGGGGAGCCTCCCCACACATGAGAGTTGTTCTCTAAACAGGGGCGAATAAAACCCGTGTATAAAGTCAACAACTGTGCAGGGGTAAAGAAGGTACGGAGTCGGCTTAGCACACCTAATCTCTTGGAAGCTGATTTTACAAGACATGCAATATGATCTTTCCAAGGTAGTCCCGAGTGAATGAAATCCCAGGCATGTTCAAGGATGATGCAGGATTAAGCTGAATATTATTAAACATTAGTGGGTACTCCTGTGGAAAATTGTGTCGGGTTGATAGGTGTAAAAACCGAGCTTTTGATGCATTAAAAACAAGATTATTTTTATCCCAGTCAGAGCCGCGAGCCAAGTCAGACATTAGGTGTGCCTTAGCCTCATCCCTTGTTTGTTGAAGTAACTGCTGAGATGGACGTTGCAGGAACCGAATTAATCCATCTTTGGCTTCGTGTAGTACTGTAGCGAAGACATTTGCAGGTGAAAGGAGCTCCAGAAATTTTTGTTGGTTCGCCTGTCTCGAAGGTTATCTTTGGTTTAAATCTTTTACGAAGCCATGTTCGCATCGCATGTTAAAGAAAGAGAAGGGCCTCTTACCTAGGATATCCCGTCTGCTGACAGACGTCGAAGATATCCTACGCCGCTCCCTATACCTATTAAAGCTGTTTGCCCACTCCCAAGATCGCTTAAGGCAGTCCTACTAAGGACCCCCCTTGTGGCATTGCCCGTGGGGTTCACTTTCGCGATAATGGGAGGACTCTAGTGGGCTGGGCGGCCAGAAAGAATACTAGTAGAAAAAGAGTATTCTCTTATTATCCCAAGTGGGATTGTCTGGATATGGTAGTTAGAACAGCCGGAGTTTATGGATCGAGGATGTCTGGGCGTGGTTCGTCGCTGTAGATTGGTGGGTGTTTCTTCCTCCAGTCCAAAGGCCAAGCTAGTGCTTGCTGTCAGTGGAGTAACTGAAACATGGGTTGCAAGGACCGTAGATTTTGGAGCTGGGAAGGGGATGTTGCTGCGACGAGAGCAAGCGAGAGAATGATGATGAGATGAAATGATGATGATGAATCCAGTGCGCACTATATTTAATTAAATTATAAGAAATTACTGAAGTATAAGAGGCGTTAATTAAGATGCTTTTCCTATCACCACGATTTTATTCATGTTCGGAAAAGTTTTTACAGCTGGGGGGAAGAAGAGGAATGAGGAAAATACGAGGGAAGAAAAGGAGCTACAAAAAGAGATACGATGAAAACAAGGGACAGAAGGAAAGAGGAAAAGAGACTAAGGGAAGGGTGACTGATGTAAAGAGAGATCTTCAATTGCTTGTTTGGAGGGAGAGAGGGGGATGGGGAAGGGAGACTGACATGTGGGGAGAGATCTTGTATTACTTGTGTTTTTAGATGGGGGTTGGAGAATGAGAGAATACCAAGTTCGTAAGAGGCAGCCAAAGGGTTAAAAGTTTAAGCCCGAGAACACGATAATGTTTTTCTTGCTGATACCAGACGATATTGTTCAGCCTGACACAGCATAAGTAGTAAGAATTATCACTAAAGCTCCATTCTCCCTGACCTGAATAAAATTCGTCTATTATTACCTGGAACTGAATAACTTTTTACCATCCATGATGCTGGTATTTATATATTTTAATATAATTCGTGCAGTGGTGGTAGGTGGGGACGGCCATAATACTCACTTGGTATACAGCTGCCTTCTTCCTTCATGTCTGTCATTCTTGTTTTGTCTGTCCTCCTCAGTTCCTATTTCTCCAATCCTTGCTATTATTATTTATTACTCTTCCTCTCACTTCAGGTGGTTCTGCTCTGAGTGACAAGCCAAATGGTTACCTGTAACTCAGGAAACCATTTACAGTTCTGGGAGGTAACCTTATAACCAAATAATGGAATGACCCCGAGTCTGTTATGGTGACCCTGATATGTGCGGCGTCCATCCAGGAACTAAACCCACGCTAATCCCCTCCTCTCACTGTGGCGAGGCGTTGCCAGCTGCTTGGGAACGTCGGTTCACTGCACGGGATGGTTTTTGAGGCGCTGGTTGCATGCCTGCAGTTGATGGGTATGCTCAGTCAGACAGGCTGGGGTAGTACAACAACTTCATGGTGTCGATAAGCGTTAACCTAAGCCTTCCACGCAGGCCATCTAGAGAGATGGAACAGAATTGGGAATCTGGAGTGTAAGGCGTCAGTTGCCTGTTTTTGTCTATGGAGATGACAGGATATTTTTCTTATCAGTACTTTCCTTATCCGTCACACAGCATAGATTACTGCCCTCAACCCTGATTTCATTTATTCATCTTATATATATATATATATATATATATATATATATATATATATATATATATATATATATATATATATATATATATATATATATATATATATATATATATATATTATGTTGAACAACGTAGTGTCCCTCTCCAGCACCATATAACGAGAGTGCACCTCTTCGTCGTGCAACCTGCAAAAAAAAAAAAAAAAAATCTTATTTCAATTTTCCTCCAAGGTCTGCTTTCCAGGAAGGACAGGAAAAAGAGATTGCCAAATTGCAAATATTTATCTGAGCTACGAAGGGATTTAACCATATCTCTTTTTGCAGGATATACAAGAGATGGTGGAAGTGGTTTTATGTTTGTGATGATGGTGATGATTTTATGACTGTGATGATGGAGATTCTTTTATGATTGTTATGATGGCGGTGCTTTCGTGGTTGTGGTGATGATGATGATGATGATGATGATGGTGATTAAAACTGCGATGATGGTGATGATTTTATGATAATGATGACTGATAATTTTTAACTGTTATGATTGTGATGACTTTACGATTGTGATGAATGTGATGATTTAATGATTGTGATGTTGGTGATGATTTTATAGCTGATGATAGTGATGATTTTATGACTATCGTGATGGTGATCTTATGATTATGATAATTTTACGAGTATGATGATGCTTCTGTTATTTTTTAGGATCATTGTGATGATTTTATGAACCTGATTATTTTATGAGTGTAATGAAGATAATTTTTTGATGCTGATGATGCTGACGATGAAAAACAGCAGCAAAGTTTTCTAAGGGCTCACAAAATTAATAATGAATACAGATTTTTCATATGTAGGCTACAGTGTAATATCTAATAACTATACTATAGTTGTTATGTATTAAGCATAGTTACGGCACATTGTATTTCTCTTAACACTGACAATTTCCCTTTAAGCTGGAGCTGTATGGAACGTGTTTGGGACATGTTTTGGACCAGTGAACTGAGGTGAGTAAACTGAAGGGTTGATTATTGCACACACACACACACACACACACACACACACACACACACACACACACACACACACACACACACACACACACAATCCTATACATAAAGAAACACATATGAACACACGTATGAACGTAAATACACATCAACACACAAACATGAAGATATTCTCTCTCTCTCTCTCTCTCTCTCTCTCTCTCTCCAACCGCCTGAGGGAGAAGGGAGGAAGGAAGGAGAGAAAAAGGAAGTAAGGCAGCCATTATGAATTTAGAGAGAGAAAAGTTACCCTCAGATTTTTCGTAGTGTTGGATATGGTGTCATTTTTCTCTTTTCAAGTTTCGATTTTTCATACATATTTCTTCTTCCTTTTTTTTTCGCTCATACTTTGTCTATCCTTGTCTTTATTCTCTCCTTCCCTTTCTACTTTCACTTTATTTCCTTCCTTTTTCCTTTCCTTCCTTTATTTTTTTCACTCTTCCCCGTCTTCGTTGCCTTTATCTTATTCTCTCCCTCCTTTTATCCTCTTTTGACTCTCGCCTTCGTCTGTTTTACTTTCTCTTTTTACGTGTTTTTTTTTCTTCTTTCCGCTTCTTATTCGTATTTTTCTTTCTCTTTTTTATTTTTCATTTCGTTTTTAACTCACTTCGTCCCAATCTTCAGACTGTTTTTTTCTCAAATTTCTTTTCATGTTTCTTCATTTTCTTTCGCCTTCCCATATTTGTTTCCTTCTCTCTCCTACTTTGTCCTCCCTCTTTCATTTCCCTGAACCAATTTGCTTTTCCTGTTTTTCTCCCCCCCCCTCTCTCTCTCTCTCTCTCTCACCTTTCTTCTACATCTGCATCTCTTCCACCCATCCTCTCTCCATCCATCCTTCTTCTTCCTCCTCCTCCTTCCTTTTCTTCCCCCTTCCTTCCCTCATTAGTCCTACTCTCACCTCATCCTTCATCACTTCCTCACTCTTTTCCTTTATTTCTTCAAGCTTTTCATCTCTTCCTCCTTTCCTCCTTCCTTTCCACTCTCCCTCACGCCATCTCACCCTCCCTCAAGCTTTCTCTCTTTTCCTTCCTCCATCACTCCCTCCCTCCCTCCCTCCTTCCTTTCCTCCCTCCGTCCGCCATTCCTCCTCAGAATTCCTTTACAATCCCGGGTCAGTCACGTTCACTAGTCGAAACAAGATGATTTTCTGTAATGGAGGGAGGGAGTGGGGGAGGGAGGGAGGGAGGGAGGGAGGGAGAGAGGGAGGAAGGGAGGGAGGAAGAGAGAGGCGGAGGGAGGCAGGGAAAGAAGGAAGGAAGGAGCGAGAGAGAAAAAAGGAGGAGGGAGGGAGAAAGAACGGTGAGAGAAATGAAGAAATGGAGGAGGGGAAAGAAGAAATATAGGAGGGAGATAAGTAGGGATAATGAGGGAGAGAGAGAGAGAGAGAGAGAGAGAGACAGACAGACAGACAGACACACACACACACACACACAGACCTATAGACAGACAGACAGAGGACAGGCAATGAATGAAGCAAAGAGGTATACGTGTAAAATGAAAGACAGATGAATCTACTTTAGTTTACCTTGTCTTTAGATTCTCAGTCTGGACTTACAATACACTCCTTTCACTTTAACTTGGCCTAAAATTGGCATCTTTTCATCCTTATTCCTGCGTAGTAGAAAAAAATTAATGCTAGAATATGATGCTAGTCACGGGGAAGTGCTATGAAAAAAAGGTGTAGAGCCGTAGCACTGTTTTTTTTTTTTTTTCCCTGATA
This sequence comes from Coenobita brevimanus, assembly GCF_032717465.1. NCBI lineage: Eukaryota > Metazoa > Arthropoda > Malacostraca > Decapoda > Coenobitidae > Coenobita > Coenobita brevimanus. Next base: position 6,802,954 of record NC_137030.1, on the reverse strand, counting down.
CTGACCTACGTGAAATAAATTATAAAAAGACGAAAATCTTTGCCAAGTTCAGATGAAGAGGGCATAGTCTTCGTTCACTCATTGGTTTGAGCATTCTCTCTCTCTCTCTCTCTCTCTCTCTCTCTCTCTCTCTCTCTCTCTCTCTTTACCAATTTATCTACCTCTGTGTCTCCGAGTTTCTTTATTTTTCATTCACTCTTGTTCCTTCTTATTTCTCTTCTTCCTGAGAGAGAGAGAGAGAGAGAGAGAGAGAGAGAGAGAGAGAGAGATGGAAAACAGGGGTTCAGAAGGATATAGATAGATAGAAAATAGGGGTTCAGAAGGATATCGATAGATAGATAGATAGACAGATTTACTGACACACTTCGACAATAATAGACAAAATAAATGAACATCGTATGTTAGTAAGACAGTAATAGAGAAAGAGAAAGTGAGAGGCAGAGAGAGGAAGAGGAAGTGAGACAGTGAGTTGGAGATTAAGAAAGAGGGAAAGAGATATACAGACAAGAGAGAGAGAGAGAGAGAGTGCTAGTATGAGAGTAAAGGAGGTTAGTAAACACAGAAAGTGTCAGTAAAAGAGAGAGAGAGGGGGGGGGAGGGGTGCTGGTATGAGAGGAAAGGAGGTTAGTAAACACAGAAAGTGTCAGGAAGAGAGAGAGAGAGAGAGAGAGAGAGAGAGAGAGAGAGGGGGGGAGGGGTGTCAGTATGAAAGTAAAGGAGGTTAGTAAACAGAGAAAGTGTCACTAAAAGAGAGAGAGAGAGAGAGAGATAGATAGATAGATAGATAGAGAGAGAGAGAGAGAGAGAGAGAGAGAGAGAGAAACGGGTGGAGGGATGCCAGTATGAAAGTAAAGTGGTCAATAAAGGCAGAAAGTATCAGTAAAAGAGAGAGAGAGAGAGAGAGTGAGAGAGAGAGAGAGAGAGAGAGGTGTCCTGGTGTGACTATTGACCATAAAGCCAGTTTGTGGGGTGACTACTGTCCTGCCTAACACAGACACAGGGCAGGCAGGGGAGGCAGGGAGAGTCAGGAGGAGTAGAGAGAGGAAAAGATAGGCAGGGTGGGCAGAAAAAGGTAGGGAGAGGCAGGGAAAGGTCGAAAGATGTAAAGGGAGGAGGGGAGAGATAGCCAAAAACAGGAAGAGGCAGAAAGTGACAGGGAGAGGCGAGGTGAGGCAGGGAGAGATAGAAATAGAGTTAGGACAAGGAGAAAGATAGAAGGGAAGGCAGGGTGAGGCAAAGAGAGAGCGAAAGAGAGAGAGAGAGAGAGAGAGAGAGAGAGAAAGAAAGAGAGAAGTAGAGTAAGGTAGAAATGATAGTGGTAGACAATGAGGATAAATTTTGGAAGTAGATAGTAGGAGTGAAAGGCAAGTAGAGGCAGGAGTGAAGCAAGGAGGTAGTGGGAGGCAGGGGTGAGGCAAGGAGGTAGCGGGAGGCAGGGTTGAGGCAAGGAGGTAGTGGGAGGCAGGGTTGAGGCAAGGAGGTAGTGGGAGGCAGGGTTGAGGCAAGGAGGTAGTGGGAGGCAGGGATGAGGCAAGGAGGTAGTGGGAGGCAGGGATGAGGCAAGGAGGTAGTGGGAGGCAGGGTTGAGGCAAGGAGGTAGTGGGAGGCAGGGGTGAGGCAAGGAGGTAGTGGGAGGCAGGAGTGAGGCAAGGAGGTAGTGGGAGGCAGGGAGGTAAGAAGGAGGCATGGTGAGGAAGGGTGAGGCAGAGAGAAGCAGAGTGGGGAAGGGTGAGGCAAGGAGAGGTCGGCTGAAGAAGGGTAAGACAGGGAGAGGCAGGGTGAGGAAGGTTGAGGCAGGATGAGGATGAGAAAGACAAAAGGTGAGGCAGGGAGAGATAGAGAAACAGGAAGAAAGAGGAAGAGAGAGATAATGATAGGATTAGAGAAAGAGAGACAGATGGGGAGTAAATTACCTGTGCCAATCTCTCTCTCTCTCTCTCTCTCTCTCTCTCTCTCTCTCTCTCTCTCTCTCTCTCTCTCTCTCTCCTTCACCTTCCCTCCCCTTTCCCTCCCTCTCTACATTTCCTTCCCTCCCTCCCTCTCCCTCCCCTCCCTCACTCCATCATCAATATCAGCCCAAATTTTGATCCACTCCACAACACAACCCGTACGCATAAACACCTCTAAATCCAACTTACAGTATCGAGTTTATATTTTTTCAGTGGAGTTTTTCTAATTGTTATTTTTGTGGAAGTGAATAAATTTACATGTTGTGTATTCCATCACTTCATTGGCGAGAGGGGAAAATATGTTTGGATATTTTTTTTTTTTTTTGTTTCAGGGAGAGAGAGAGAGAGAGAGAGAGAGAGAGAGGGAGGGAGAGAGAGAGAGAGAGAGAGAGAGAGAGGTTCTTGGTTATAAAAAGTACTGCCATTTCTTTTTATCATCTTGTTTAATCTCTTCCCTCTTTCTACTTTCTTTTATTTTCATTTTCCTTTGCTAACCCACTGCAGTCTTTGATTTTCTTGTTGCTCTTACTTCCTTTTTTCCTTTTCTTTTTTTACTTTATAATTATTAGTTACTATTATTAATATTAGTGGTAGTAACAGCAATAGTGGCAATAATTACTACAACTACTACCACTACGGTACTACTACTACTACTACTGCTACTATTATTATTATTATTATTATTATTATTATTATTATTATTATTATTATTATTATTGCTAGTAAGTGAAACAGAGAGGGAGGTTACCATAGAGTTTATTATTACCTTGTTATAATGGTTTCGGATCATTTTTTTTTTTGTCTGAACTTTCTAATTATTGTTTTACTCTCTCTCTCTCTCTCTCTCTCTCTCTCTCTCTCTCTCTCTCTCTCTCTCTCTCTCTCTCTCTCTAATCTGACCCCGGATTAGGCTGAGCTGTTGACCCGTTCAATGACCTCCTTTAAGGTCATTGAGGAAGGAAGGACGGAAGGAGGGAGGGAAGGAAAGAAGGAAGGAAGGAGGGAAGGAAGGAAAGAAGGAAGGAAGGAGGGAATGAAGACAATAAGAAGGAAGGATGGAGAAAGGTAGGAAGAAGGAAGGAAGGAAGGAAGAAAGAAGGAAGGAAGATGGTAACGAGAGGGAGAATGGATGTGGAAAAGAAGGAATCATGGAAGGATAGAAGTATGATAGGAAAGAAGGAAAAATAATAGGCAGGAAGGAAAGAAGGAAATAAGTAAGGAAAGAGGAGGGAAGAAAAGAATGAAAGTAGGGAAGGAAGAAGTTAGGAAAGAATGTAGGGAGAAAGAGAGTTGGAGCAGGAAAAAAATAGAAGAAACAAGAAAGTTAAGTAAGTAATGATAAAAGGAAGGAAAAGCAGGAGGTCAAAAAGGAAAAGAAGGAAGTAAAGGAGGAAAGGAAGGGAGTAAAGGAGGAAAGGAAGGAAGTAAAGGAGGAAAGGAAGGGAGTAAAGGAGGAAAGGAAGGAAGTAAAGGAGGAAAGGAAGGAAGTAAAGGAGGAAAAGAAGGAAGTAAAGGAGGAAAAGAAGGGAGTGAAGGAGAAAAAGAAGGAAGTAAAGGAGGAAAAGAAGGAAGTAAGAATTGAAGGATGACGAGGAGTGTTATAAAGGAAAGGGAAATTAATATGACAGACATAAATTAGGGACCTTTGAAAATTAATAGAAGGACGGATGGAAGGAACGAGGGACGGAAGGAAGGAAAAGAGGAAGTGAAGGAAAGGAGAAAAAGTTCAAAGAAGAAAGAATGGTAGGAGGGAAGAAGGAAGGAGGAAGACAGGAGGAAAGAAGGAAGGAGGAAGACAGGAGAGAAGAAGGAAGGAGGAAGACAGGAGAGAAGAAGGAAGGAGGAAGACAGGAGGGAAGAAGGAAGGAGAAGGAAAACAATAATGGAAGAGGGAAACTGGGTATAAAGGAAAGACTGTAAGGATGAAGGCTGTAAGAGATGGGAAGGAAAGAAGTGTAGAAAACTGATTGATAAAAGGTAGGAAGGAAAAATAAGACGAAAAGATAGAAGAAGGAAGGAAGGAAAGCTGGAAGGAGAGAAGAAAGTAAAAGAGAAAACGATTAAAAAAGAAAATCGTAAACAGACAGCAATAAGGAAGGAAAGGGGGAAAGGTAAGAAAGAGGGATGGAAGATAGGAAGAAAAGAAAGGAAAAGACTGCAGGGGAAATGGATAACAGAGAGGGGAAAAAAATATTTATGATAATAATAAAGAAAGAAGCTCATAAACGTGAACTGGGTAAAGGATAATAACACATAGAAAATGGAAGACCAGGAACAATTATAAAAGAAAATGAAAATATGGAAGGTAAACTGCGGAAAAATTATAAAAAATGTAATAAAAAAGCAAGAGCAAAAATGTTTAAATGAAGAAATGCGAAAGCCAATAATGCAAAAACTGAAAGTAAAATAACACAGACTCGAAAATGTTATAATGGTACAGAATGAAACAAACAAGCAATCATAAAACGGGAAAAAAAAAAGAAACATTTTTGAAAGAAATGCAAGAAAACTCCATTAACAGAGAAAATAGTGCAAGAAAATAAGCTGAGAAGAGAAATAGTAGAGCTGTGAGAGTTGGTAGGAAATTAGAACTGGAAAAGAGAATGATTAAACCCAAACTCGTAACTATGGTGTGTGTGTGTGTGTGTGTGTGTGTGTGTGTGTGTGTGTGTGTGTGTGTGTGTGTGTTTGTGTGTGTGTGTGTGAGAGAGAGAGAGAGAGAGAGAGAGAGAGAGAGAGAGAGAGAGAGAGAGAGAGCATGCATCCTAAATGATAAAAAAGAAAGGAGAAAAAAATGGAAGTGAATGGAAATGAACAAAGAATTAGACAGAAATCCATTTAATGGAAAAATAGTTTGAAAATTTTTGAAATATTTGAACCAATAGAAAAAGGAACAAATATGAGTGTAACAGACTTAAAACCAATAAAAAAAAAACAATCGTGAGGAAAATGGAAAGAGAACATTACATATGGTCAATAAAAAAAAATAAAGATAAAGGTTTGATTAATGAAAAATAAAATGATTGTAACAGATGATCCCCCTACAAAAAAGGAGGAGGAAAATTAGGCTGAAGTTTATTATAAAAGCCATAAGATGAAAGGAAGGAAAAAATATAACAGTAAGCATTCAAGCAGCGTAAAAGAAAAAAAAACAAAGAAAAAAACAAATAATGAAGGAACAAGTTTTAATATAAAAAAAAAAATAAGAAATGTGAAGAGGAAAAAATAAAAAGTACAGGAAATAGATAAGTACGTTATGAGCCGTGGCTCTGTGGGTTAGAGCGCTCCGCTCTGACCAAGGGGTCGGAGGATCGAATCCACCCACGAGTTATTGGTAGACATCAGGAAGGGCATCCAGTCATAAAATGCTACACGCTCCAATCCAAAGTCCTCTACCCGGGGGCAAAGCCTTAAATAAATGCCGAAAAGTAAAACTAATAAAACACAAAACAAGAGCAAAATGAAACTGGCAATTGAACTGAATCGTGCAGAGCAGTGGTAGCATTTGAGGCGCCCGGGAAAAAAATGACATGGATCCCAAACCCCGATATTACCCACCATCTTGTTCCCACGTGATTCCAGTTTCACGGGTGCGTACTGTATAAATATATATATACTTTATGGAACTGCTGTTGGGTTGGGTCTTTAGTTTGTCCACACAATTTTTGCCAACGTTTCATATAGTGAGGGTCAGGAGGGCGTCTCACAACAGAAAGATACACTGCACCATTTTACTACTGCTGCTGCTGCTGCTACTAAAACTTCCCACATGTCTGTGGGAACTTTTATTATTATTATTATTTTTTTTTAATTGCGATATATCAAAGGTTATTTGCCCTAGACCCTTCATAGTCGGTCAATTTAGTTGGTCAACTGTCCACTTCTCTTGGTCAAATATGGTGGCAGTCCGTCAACCGGATCTCCGGATATTATCCGGACCACGAAAAAGTGAGTCAGCCACGCTATCTCAAGAACCGCTTAAGCTAGGAAGCTGAAATTTTACTACAATGTAGCCTTAAGGCGGAGACAATGCGGAAAGGAATATGGTTCCATTCGGTTGATTATTCTCTGAGATAGCCTTGGGTCAATAACTGGGACTTTTACGGATATTCTGGATGTCACCTAATTTTCCATGAAGGATTATGGCTAGAGCCACCAAACTTGGTGGACATATGATAGCCTGCGATGACTTAAAACGACATGTACAAGAATAGTGACCTTCTCCTCAAGATGCCTTTACAGTTCTGCTTCTAGTTGGCAGTGGTTGTGGGAAGTTTTTCTTTACCAAAAATGTACTTGGACAGTTTTACGATATTTTAGTTATTATTATTATTATTATTATTGTTATTATTATTATTATTATTATTTTATTATTATTATTATTATTATATCATCATCATCATCATCATCATCATCATTATCATCATTTTTATTATTATTATTATTATTATTATTATTATTATTAATATTATTATTATTATTATATCATCATCATCATCATCATTATTATTATTATTATTATATCATCATCATCATCATCGTCATCATCATCTCCTCTTTTTATACCCATAGATTAGGTTAGGTAGCGTCCAGCCGGCAAGAAACGATTGAAAAAATAGTCGAGGAAGTACTAGCCAACAGTATCCCAAATTAACTGGGCAACACGTTCACTCACTCACGATTCAAGCCCCCAGAATCATGACTCCACCTCACCGACATAACCCCACACACAAGCACTTTATATTACTTGCCAGAGACAGTCAAATCACCGAAGACAAAATGTAAATAAAAAAGAAAAAAGTGAAAATCCTCGTCGTGCACTCCCTCGTACAAAATTCGTCCAACCAGCTCGATTCCTTGTCAGTTCCCTAACCCATCAACCTCCATGTCTTGCTTTCATATTCATCTACTGAGTCTGTCCATCACAAAAAGAAAACTGAAGAGACAAGAGCAAAAGAAGGGAAAAAAAAGAAAGAAAAAAAAGACGAAGGAACAAGACAAAAGAGACAGACAAGAGAGCACAACGTTGCCCGAGAGAGAGAGAGAGAGAGAGAGAGAGAGAGAGAGAGAGAGAGAGAGAGAGAGAGAGAGAGGTTCACCAGGGAACTCCAAGAAGAATTTATTACAGAAGACAAATGCTAAAATAATATACCAAAAACATCAGAGGGAACTGCCTATGAATTGGGATAGTATGAAAAATAAGCAGAAATTAATAAAGAAAACCCAAAACAAAATAATAAATGGAAATAAGAAATGGAATGATTCAAGAAAAATCCTACGAGTCATTAAGAGAAAGAATAAAAATGTGGAAGTAGAAAGTTTTTGGTAGAGAAAGAAAAAAAAGAATGGTATGGGAGGAATGTGAGAAAGAACAAGGCAAAACACTGTTGAGAGAGAGAGAGAGAGAGAGAGAGAGAGAGAGAGAGAGAGAAGGGGGGGGGAATAAGCTGTTACTACTGTATAATCCTTAAAGGCAAAGTTAAATGGAAAAGAATATATGATCAGAAGGAAATAAAGAAATGGAACGAAGATTGGAAAAAAAATAAAAATAGATAAGTCAGCCAAAACTACAAGCCTATCCTCAGTCACACACACACACACACACACACACACACACACACACACACACACACACACACACAAAGAGTCACATTTTGTAATCATACTCAAGCAAGTATTTTGACCCTACCCTGTGATCCTGACCTTCGACTGGCTTTTGAAAATCATATTAATTCATCCTTGCATAACCATCAACCCGTCCACTAAATCTGGTCCGAACAGGATTAGAAGGGTTTAAAGTTGACCTTCCCCTGTATCCATGACCTTTGACCCACTGATCTCATATTTGTCTGACCATTAACCCTTCCACTAAATTTGATCCAGATTGAAGTTCAATTTTTTTTAGTTACAAGGCCGCATATTTGACCTTACCCTCTGACCTTTGCCTTTGATCATTCTAGAAACCGAATTACTTTATCCATTCCTCATCCTCATCCCTCCAGACAATTTTGGTAACTCAAAGTAAAGCTGTTTTTAATTCATCTTGCCCTTGGTCTATGAACTTTTTTTTCGGCCAAAATTTAATCTCTCGTACCTCTGATGGTCCTAAGTCGTTTTTTTCTTTTTCAAATTTAGTGTAATTCCATCTAATATTTCTCCCATAATCTTGCAAACAGACAAGCAGACAGACAGAAGACAGACACAGATGAAACAGACAAAAGGGGACCAAACACCCAACCTCCTCGCATTACGCAGGCTGGTGTAAAAATCCAAGAAACAAACAGGAACAAAAAGGAAAAAGGAACCAAAGAGAATCCCCGGAAATACGAGAAAAAAAAAATCGGTCAAAAGAATCCCCAGAAATACGAGAAAAAAGAAATCAGAAGCATCCCCAGAAATACGGTAAAAAAGAAGTCAAAAGAATCCCCAGTAATACGAGAAAAAAGTCAAAAGAATCCCCAGAAATACGAGAAAGAACAGTCAAAAGAATCCCCAGAAATACGGGAAAAAAGAACGGTCCAAAGAAACCCCAGAAATACGGAAAGAAAAAAAGTCAAAAGAATCCCCATAAATACGGGAAAGAACAGTCAAAAGAATCCCCAGAAATACGAGAAAGAACAGTCAAAAGAAACCCCAGAAATACGGAAAAAAAAAAACAGTCAAAAGAAACCCCAGAAATACGGAAAAAAAAAAAACAGTCAAAAGAATCCCCATAAATACGAGAAAAAGTCAAAAGCATCCCCAGAAATACGAGAAAGAAAAGTCAAAAGAATCCCCAGAAATACGAGAAAGAACAGTCAATAGAACCTCCAGAAATACGGGAAAAAAGAACAGTCAAAAGAATCCCCATAAATACGAGAAAAAAGTCAAAAGAATCCCCATAAATACGAGAAAAAAGTCAAAAAATCCCCAGAAATACGAGAAAGAACAGTCAATAGAATCCCCATAAATACGGGAAAAAAAAGTCAGAAGCATCCCCAGAAATACGAGAAAGAACAGTCAAAAGAATCCCCAGAAATACGAGAAAAAAGAAGTCAGAATCTCCAGAAATACGGGAAATAAGACCAGTCAAAAGAATCCCCAGAAATACGAGAAAAAAAGAACAGTGAGGGGGAAAGGAACAAGAAAAAAAAAACAAAAGACATCGGACAAGGCAAAACAATCGGGTAAGAAAGACGCGACGTTGCCACATGCTCAATTATTTTCCAGGCTGCTGACCCCTGCCCTACCGGAGGCGGATGTGCCAAATCTAAATAAAGGCGCAAGCGGTGGTGTCAGATCTCATAATGAAGCGGACACAGTGTTGCCGCTTCTATAAAAAGGGCGGACGGAGGAGGAGAACGATTGGATACAGTGTTGCCGAATCACTTCTTCTTGTGCAAAGGGAATGGGGTTTTTATTTCATTTATTTTTCGTTCCGGTGTTGCCAAGTTGTGAAGCGCTATTGTGAATTTTGTAATGGATTTAATTTCCATTACATTATGATTTTTTTTATTGATTTTTGACTGGATCTTTTATGGATTTATTTCGGATTACATGGATTATTTTATGGAGAGTTTGTAAATTATGAGTTTGTAGATATTTTATACGGATTTATATGGGATTATTCTTTGAGTGTGATCTTTATTATAAGTCTGTGGATTTTTTTTTATCGGAGTGGACACCTCCCACGTCAGGTGAGGTGCAGCGAATGTTTTTTTTTTTTTTTTTTTCAATGAATGTTTGGTGGACTAAGCCCTGTAGTAAAATTTTATACATACACACATACATACATTCATACCATTCATACATACATACGTACATACACATATACATATATTCATACATGCACAAAAAGGCACATACAAAGCCTGCAGATTGATGGAAGGATGGATTGATAATTTATATAGATGGACTGAGTAAAAATAATAATAATAGAAATTGGAAAAATTATAGAGAGGGAGGGGGCAAGGAGGGAGGGAGGAAAGAAGGCAAGAGGAAATCAGAAGGGAGAAGAATTAGACCTGGGGAGAGGGGGAGAGAAGAAAGGGAGGGGGAGGAGGGAGAGAGAGACAGAACATACATACAAGAGGAGCTCGGGAGAGGGAGAGACAGAAAGGAGAGGGAGGGAAAGAAGGAGGGAGAAAAAGAATTAGACGAAATCAGAAATAGAGAGAGAGTGGGAGGGGCAAGGAGGGAGAAAGGTAAGGGACGATGTCAGGAAAATAATAATGTAACTAGAAGGGGGAGAGAGAGAGAGAGAGAGAGAGAGAAAGAGAGAGAGAGAGGAAAGGACAAAGTAAACAAGAGAAAAAAAGAAAAAGGAATAGCAAGAGAGACTACCTACCTACCTCTCAATAGAAGTACAATGACTGACAACCGAAGCATAAAAGAAAGACAGCTGACAGACAAAGCATGTGTTCGAGCCTCTACACACACACACACACACACACACACACACACACACACACACACACACACACACACACACACACACACACACACACACACACACACACACACACACACACACACACACACACACACACACACACACACACACACACACACACACACACACACACACACACACACACACACACACATCCACTTTAACCTCTGCATTGAGTGGGTATGAACAGACGTAACCTAAACTAAGCCATTTTCACTTCTAACTTGAACTTTATAATTTCTAACTTAAGCTGAACTAACCTAACAAACATACTTTTCAGTCCGATTACTTATTGATTTATTCTTGTTATTTCTAGATGGTTGTATTTAGCTGAGGAGACTTCATTAATCCCCTCATTAATCCGTTTATTAATCTCTCCACTAATCCCTTCAGTTATCCATTCACTAATCCCTTCATTAATCCATTCACTAATCCTCTCGTTAATCCATTCACTAATCCTTTATTAATCTCCACTATTCCCTTCAATTATCCATTCAGTAATCCCTTCATTAATCCATACACTAATCCCTTCATTAATCCATTCACTAATCCCTTCATCAATCCATTCACTAATCCCTTCATCAATCCATTCACTAATCCCTTCATCAATCCATTCACTAATCTCTTCATTAATCCATTCATTAATCCCTCCATTAATGCATTTACTAATCTCTACATAAATCCATCCATTAATCGCTTCACTATTCCTTTCATTAATCCCTTCATTAATCCATACACTAATCCCTTCACTAATATATTATAAGCTTTGCAAGGTAACTAGAATATAATGAGTCATCGGATTGAAGGGATTAAACTCAACTCAGAGAGAGAGAGAGAGAGAGAGAGAGCAGCCTAACCTAATCTAAACCCACTTACCTTAACCCATTCAACCTAAACCTAATCCAATTTAACTAATCCTAACCCAGCCCATGCAATCTAACCCAGCCTCAACTAACCCAATCTGACCAAACCTACCCTAGCTCAAACTATCCTAACTTACCCCCAGCCCAGCCAATCTAGCAAGACGTAATGTAATCCACCTAACTTCAGCTAACCTAGTCTAAGCTACAACAAAATTAGCTTTATTTCATCCAACCTAACCCAACTAACCCAACCTATCTAATGTCAACACAAGTCTGTCCATTTATCTATCTATTGCTAGACGCCCTAATCCCGTAAGGGGTGGCCACAAACAAATCGCCTCCATGTCGCCCTGTCCCCCGCCATTTCGCTGCCCTGCCCCCAGCTCACACCCCCCTCTCTCATACCTCTCCACTCCATCCCTCCATCTCATCCTTGGCCTGTCAACACAAGTCAGTTTAACATAATTCAACCCAGTCCTACCAAACCAGCTCTGACCAAGACAGACCCATCCTAACTTAACATGGCATAACATAACAACAGTAGAACATAGCATAACATAACATAACATAAGAACAGAGCATAACATAACAGTATTACGTCACATCACCTAACCGAATGCCAGACACACTCAAGCATAACATAACATCGCATAATATAACAACACAACGTTACATACCAACATAGCATAGCATAACAGCATACCATAACATAAAATGGCATACGTGTAGCATAACCTTTGACCTAACTTCATGACCTGACCTGGGTGTGGGCTAGACCTGACCCCCTTAACATCAGTTGACCTGACGCCCTTCAAGGTGACCTAATTATGCACGTGTGTAAGTGTTGACCTTCAAAGTGATTAGCGTGCGTGAAACTGAGAGAGAGAGAGAGAGAGAGAGAGAGAGAGAGAGAGAGAGAGATTTTCTGTTTATGTCGTCAGTTAAACCAAAAGGGGGCGACCATATATACGTCTAGGTACACTCACGGACATAAATCCTGATCTGTTCCATTACGATGACTATGGCGACAGTGAGCAGTGAATTTTGAAACCCATGATACCATCTTTTGAGCCCCACAAACTTATCAGAATATCGTGTAAGAGTTTCATTATTGTTAGACCATCAGGTGTAACGATATTTTTGTCCAGAGCTGTACCTGAGTGATAAAGCAGACTTCTTTAGCTTCTTCTATATACCTTTTCGTTATTTCAATTTTTATTTTTCCACCCCAGCTGACTTACCTTCTTCTCTTTTTCTTTACTTTTTTTTTTTATCTTCCTTTCCCTTTTCTTACTTCTTTCCTCCTTTCCATCTCAGTTTACGTGTTTTTTTTTCTGTTTTCTTTATATACATCTTCCAATCCACCCCTAATCTACTTTTAATCTTTTCCTTTCCCATCTTTTATCTTCTTTTTCTTCCCAATGTGACTGACAAGGAGAGCACCAAACAAACATTTCCCCAGGCTAGGACACACAACCGTCACTCTATAAATACAGGTCCCTATTTCAGTCTTATGTGCGAACAGACTAAAGAGACTATCCGCAAAGGTCTCGTGGTCAGAGAATCGAACCCGGGACCACCTGGTTGCGTGCGAAGTACTTTTCCGATTACACCACCGTCACTCCTTTAGGTTTATTTTTTATTTTTGTTTATTTTTTATTTGTTTATTATTTTTTGCACCTCTGTACCTGAATTCTTTAAAATATTTTCATCTGTCTCCATTCCATTTCCTTTCAGTATATTCTTAAGTCAGTGGCACTTATACAATTGAGTGTTTCCTCTGCACGTATACGCAAATGTCCCTTAGTTTTCTCCTTATTCCCTGAAAGAAGAATGGTGGGCTCCAAGAGAGGATAAACTCAGCCTGCAGTCCCCTGGGTCTACGTACAGATTAGCAGCAAAAACAACAGCATCAGCATCAGCAACATTTCTTTCTCTCCTCTTTTCACCCACTTCCATTAATTCATCTTTTCCCTCCGTCTTCCCTCCTATTTCATCTCATTTTCCATACTCCAGCTGCGTATTTTCTTTTCTTTTTTTCCTTTCTGTCATTTTTTTTTAGTCTTCATTGTCCTCTCCACGACCCTTCATGCTAGACTTATTTCCTAGCTTTTTTTCTTCCGTTCTTCTCTCTCTTATTTTCCTCATTTATTATTTTTTTTCTCTTCACGTTTCACCTTAATTTTCCTTTTCTTACACCTCCACTTTTCATTTCTCTCACCTTAGCCTGATTTTTCTTTTTTGGGGTTCTTTAGCCATTATATTTTCCTCCCACTCATCTTTGGTCATATTTCGCACCTCAGTACTAAGTTTTCTCTCTTTTTCCTCCTCTCGTCCTCTCTTCCTCTTTTCCTTTTCCTTCATCTGTGATTCTGATTAATTGTTTAGACTTTGTAGACATCACTTTCCCACCCTTACTTTCTCTTTCCTCTTAAATCTAGTATTGAATTCCATCTCCTCTCTTTTTCTTGTATTTTATCTTCCTTTCTTTTTTTTCATTTTTATTCTGCTTTCTTCTCCCTGTCCCCCTTTTCATCCCTCACACCCACCGTCCTAGATGTTTACCCAAATTTCATGTACCGTCTTTCTGTCTGCTGTCTCTGTATCTCATTATTTTCCTCATCTCCTATTTCCCTCTGCGTCTTTCTTTTCAACATCCCTCCCTTCATCCTCACTTCTCTTTTTTCTCTCTCTTTTGTAATCCTGTTTCACGTATTTGTTTTTTGGTCTCCTATTCCACTTTCATATTTCTCATCAGTGTCCTTCTTTCATCCCACATTCACTTCTTTCCTCTTTGTCTTTCTGTTTCATCATGTTCTTCCATACCTCATATTTCACTTTCCATCTTCCTTATCAGTATCGCCCCTACTTCCAGCCTTATCCTCGTTCTTATCTGTGTCACCATTTATTTCCCTTTTCTTATTTCCTCCTTTTTCATCTTTCTTCCCCCCGCCTCTGACCCTCTGTCATTGGCCATTCTGCACGCGTCTTACTTTCTTGCATTTTCTTTTTTATCGTATTTTCCTCGCCCTCTTTCCCATTTCGCTTTATGTTTCACTAATAAGATGTTTAGTTACACCCACTCTCTCGCGGACCGAGTGGTAGTATGTTTTGAGTGACGCTCGAGCGCGTGTGAGAAAAAACTAACTCAAACTCCTTATCCGATTTTGACTAAACTTGGTAGTAGGGCTGACAGCCAGCCAAGGGGTTGACACATCCCTTTCAGAACAACAGCTCACGGGTCAAGGTCGCAGTGCTACCTCAAAGAATGACTTAGTAAATTCAAAAACAGTTTTTATCTGATTGAGACCAAAGTTGGTGGAAGTCTGGAGGGTAAGGCAAGAAGAAAGAGATTAACTTTTGAAATCAAGCAGTCAAAGGTCAAGGTCACAGGGCACGATCATCTGTGTTTCTGTGTGTCAACATAACCAAAACAGTTTTGATTTGATACTAAGTAGATGTAATGTGATGAACAAGTGGCTCACTTACTGTTATGCCTCTGCCCACCAATGGTGGAGGAGTCATTAAGTGATTGGTCTGTCCATCTGTGCGTGCGTGCTTGGGTCCGTGCGTCCGTAACACAATTGTGGGGCGATGTCTCCTTAACCCATTGACGGATTTCCACCAAATTTTTGTGAATGATTCAGTATGAGATGATAAACTGATTTGGCCAGCTAGGTCAAAGGGTCAAAGGTCAAGGTCATATAGGGTCGACTTGATTTATACTTGTGAGAACGACATCTCCTGAACTCATAGACGGATTTTGACCAAACTTTTGTCAGTGATAAAGTATGAGGGGACGACGAACCGATTAGGTCAGCAAGGTCCAGGGGTCAAAGGTCAAGTTCATAAGGGTTGGACTTCATTTGTCCTTGTGGCGAATCTCCTGAACCCCTCGACGGATTTCGACCAAACTAATGTCAGTGATACAGTATGACAAGACGATGAATGATTAGGTCAGCAAGGTCATGGAGGTTGTATGGCGAGTCCGTGTGTAAGGCTTGGCGGAGGCATAATCTCGGCCCCAGTTCTCGGCGTTTCACTTTTTAGATTAATAGGTCAAATGTCAGGGTTACAGGGCAAGATCGACCCAGTTTTGATCCGATTTGGACAGAATTTGATGGAATGGTTAAGGGTCAGGCAGGAATGAACTAAATTTATTATATGAGTGGTGGGTCAAGGTCAAGGCCACAAATCAAATTCTAATCGTCAGCCTATAAACCAATTGGTGGGCCTCGGTGTCGTGCTCTGTGGGTGATTCTTCTTTTTCATTTCTTTCGGAGATTATCATGCGTAATTTTTCCATGTTTTTTCCCCTGTAAATTCTCACTTTCTTTACACCCAACTCCTTTTGTGTGTGTTTTAGGCTTCCATCATTTATTTCCCTGTTCCTTTCCTCCCCACCTCTTCTCCCCTCTTTTTCTTCCCCCACGCACCCCCTTTTGTGTGTGTGTTTCAGGTCTCTATCATTTATCTCCCCGTTCCTTTCCTCCCCGCCTCTTCTCCCCTCTTTTTCTTCCCCCCCACGCCTCCGACCGTGAATGTTTACGCAGCCTGCACGTGTCCGCCCTTCCCGACATGGCAACAGCGCAACATAATGCAACGTTGCCACCATAATGCATCGCCTCCCACCACCTAATGTCGCCACCTGCACAGGTTTTGGCAACACTGCATTTCTCTCTCTCTCTCTCTCTCTCTCTCTCTCTCTCTCTCTCTCTCTCCTTATTACTTTCGTTCTTGACCGTCTAATCTGTCTGTCTGTCTGTCTTTCATCCCTGTCAGTTTCTGTGTCCCTTCTCTGTATATTC
>NC_137030.1:6764403-6784403 GCF_032717465.1 Coenobita brevimanus | reverse complement strand
TATTATTATTATTATTATTATTATTATTATTATTATTATCATTATTATTGAAATTTTACTGTTGCCCATTCGCATGTCTGTTATTCTTCCGCCCTTTTCCTCATCCACTTCTTCTTTTCCTCTTCTTCCTCCTTCACTTCTTCTTCTTCTTCCTCATCTTCATCATCATCATCATCTTCTTCTTCTTCTTCTTCTTCTTCTTTTCCTCTTCTTCCTCCTTCACTTCTTCTTCTTCTTCTTCATTATCGTCATCATCATCATCATCATCATCATCATCTTCTTCTTCTTCTTCTTCTTCTTCTTCTTCTTCTTCTTCTTCTTCTTCTTCTTCATCTTCTTCTTCTTCACCACACATATAGTATCTCTTAAATATCTATGAATCATCCCTCGCTATAATCGCGTATTTATGTATTGTGATATTCAATTCTTCAGCTGCCTTTCTTTGTCAATCAGTCTATTGGATGTGTTTATATATTTAGCACTTTCTATAAACAATAATCTTCCATTCGCCGTCTCGATTTCTCGTGTTTTGGGGGGACGGCTCAGTTAGTGTTATTAATGTCTATCTTTCACCTTTTTATTCATTTCCTACTCACACAGCCACGCCCACACCAGCAGACTGAGTGTTCCAAAGCATGAGATTCCGCTAAGTGAGTTTGTAGTTAAGCACTGTTTATGGACCGCCCTCTGTGTGTATTTTGGTGTATATTATAGATTTCTATTTTATCTTATGTCTACCTATCTATCTGTCCTAATTATCTTTTTATTTCCTTGGAGATGAGGAAAACATGATTACTAGCATTGTACTTACTTGTCTACTTACCTTCTTTCCCCCTCCGCTATTTATGTACGAATATGCTCCACATCTCTCTGTCTATTCGCTACCATATCAGTCTACTTATCCTCCTACCTACTTACCAACTTGCCTGCATCCCTACCTCCCTGCCAGCTTCCTATCTACCTTCCTGCTTACCTCCCTTCCTCGTAACCAAGACATGTACCTACCTATACATTCCTAACCCACCTACCTACCCACCTAGCTACCCGCCTAGCTACCTACTTCCTTGCCTGCCAACCTTCCTACCTATTTCGTTAACTGATACCTACCTCTCTGCTTTAACTCTTACCTACCTTCCTTAATATATCTACCTACCTACCTACCTACTTCCTTACCACCGGCCTACCAACATTCATACCTACTTACTTATCTACTGAACTCTCTCCCTACCTACCTACCAACATGCTTAACTACTAACCTATTCTCAGTCATATTTTTAATTCCCATATAACCTAACCTCTGTATTCCAATGACAGCTTCTAAAATCTACCTAACTCTAAGCAATTTTAGTCTGCCTACCTGTCTACCTACCTACCTACCTACCTACCTACCGACTCAACGCACTACTTTAACACTTACCTTCCTACCTGCCTACCTGAATGTTTCCTTACCATCTACCTACCTGCTAACAAACCTACTTACTTACCTATTCATCTACTTACCTGTCTGTCTTGCCTAAATATTTGTTCATAGATTACTACTTCACTTGGGTTCATTCTAGCCACCTCAGGACGATTTTATTCAGCTTAGGAAAGGCGTCTTGTACTGAAGAGGTTACTGAAGGCTTTAACTAACCCCTCAGGACCATAAAGGTGCCGGGGAGGGACGCCTGCACGGGGTGGCACCATTATATCCGAGCGGCTTCACTGCCTGGTTTAAACAAGCGTCCCTTAACTCTGGCCATATCCCCATAAAGGAAGATGTTAGAAAGAGGACAGTTTCAGCCTGCAGTCCACTGGGTTCACGTTCATATTATCCTAGGGCCGCAAGAACAGAGAAAATATAATCAAATAACGTCCTCAGCATGAATGGACAAGGGAAATTTTTGACAACGGAGACAGTGAGAGAAAAGTGGGAAAAATAGAGAGGAGGAAAATTACAGAAGAGGAAATGATAAAAGGAGAAAGGGAAACAGCGCAGGGTTAGAAAATATTAAATCACGGGGCGGAAGTGAGAGAGAGAGAGAGAGAGAGAGAGAGAGAATCAAATACATGAGAAAAAAATTGGAGAAGAAGTACGAAAGAGAGAGAGAGAGAGAGAGAGAGAGATTCCTTGCATGGATTCTCTTAAAGGAACCAGAAGGGAAAATTGATTACAAACAGACGGAAAAATTATGCATGGTTGATAGAGAAGATAGATAGACATGGATAGATTAATAGATAGATAGATAGATAGGTAGATAGACAAATAGATAGACTAGGAAACTCCGAACATAGGTAACTGCATGATTATTCTTTTCTTACTAACATACCTGCCTATCTGATGAATTATTTTTTTTACTTTTTTCAATTTTTTTATAAACTGATTTCCTGATTTTGACTATCTACTGACCTAACCATCTTTCTATATATATACAGATCTATCTACTCGTTTTCTATCTGTCTATTTATCTACTGTTATTCCTTCCTCTCTGCGTACAGCCATGGGCAAAAGTTCGCTAATATCCCCTGTCAGTAATGCTTCCTGCCTCTGATATTTCTCATTCCTTCTTGAACTACAGTGAGTATCCTTGTCATATTACTCTCTCTCTCTCTCTCTCTCTCTCTCTCTCTCTCTCTCTCTCTCCCCTGCTTTCATTAATTCTTCCCTTCTCTCCAGGTCTCTCCATTTACTCTCCCTCCTTTTCCTACCTCTTCCTATCCTCCCGCCCCATCGCTTCTCCCCTACCTTTCTCCCCTTCTCCCTCTCTATCCAACCTTCTCTCCCTCCCTTTTACTTTTCCTCCCTCCTTCCCTCCGTCCTTCTCTCCCTACTTCCCTCCCTCCTAATAAATCTATTGCCTTTTCTCATTCTTAATTCTTCTAATTCTAATTTTTCGAGATTATCATTAATTGCACTTATTCCTTTCCTAAATGTCCTTCTTTTTCCTTTTTCATTCATTTATTATTATTGTTATTATTATTATTATTAATATTATTATTATTATTATTATTATTATTTATCATTATTATCATCATTATCTCCAACGCACCTCGTGGGGCAACACAGGATTAGATGATGGATAGATGAATTATTATCATTATTACTATTATTATTATTATTATTATTATTATTATTATTATTGTTATTATTATTATTATTATTATTATTATTATTATTATTATTATTATTATTATTATCATTATTATTATTATTATTATTATCATTATTATTATTATTTCATTTATTTCTCATCCTGGTTATCTATCAGTGCCTATTCTTTCATACTTCTGTCCATCTTATCTTCATCCAGTTATCCACCTATGTATCTATCTGTCTATCTATCTATCTGTCTGTCTATCTACCAACATTTTTTTATATATTTCTTGTACAACGGCATACAAAATTCTGTGTTTTTATCTGTCAAACATATAATCAGCAAAAATACATTGACAAATTGATAGAGGTGCCTACTGACAGACAGACAGACAGACAGACGGCCAGACACAGATTGTTAGAAAGAAAGAAAAAGATGTTGAAAGATAGATGGATAGATGGATAGATAAGTAGCTAGACAGAGCGATGGATGGAAATTTGGGGAGCGAGATAGATAGAAAGATAGATGAAAGACATAGATATATGACTGCGTGTCTTTAAGAGATCATTTGAAGATTGATGAAGAGACGGAGAAAGGAGATGAGAGAGAGAGAGAGAGAGAGAGAGAGAGAGAGAGAGAGAGAGATCTGAGGTCCTTTCCTCCCCAATTCCACTCCCTATTTACCTCTCTCCCTATGTTCCTTTCTCCCTCTCTCTTTACTCCCTTTCCTTCCTCCATCCTTCTTAAACTCAAACCTTCTGTGTTTCTTTCCTCCCCCTTATTCTCTCTCTCTCTCTCTCTCTCTCTCTCTCTCTCTCTCTCTCTCTCTCTCTCTCTCTCTCTCTCTCTCTCTCTCTCTCTCTCTCTCTCTCTCTCTCTCTGTCCATACCTAACCTCCCAGCATTTCTCCCTTCTTTTCTCCTTCCTTTTCACCTCACCATTCTCCCTCTTCATCTCCCTCTCTCCTTCCCTTCTCTCCCCACTTGTCAGTCTCCCTTATTTAATCTCTCTACATCTCTCCTCCCCACTTTTTTTCATTGACTCATTCTTATTTTTTATTTCTCCCTCTTCCTCCCTACTTTCCTCGTTCCTCCCTGTCTTTCTCCCTCCCTGCTAACTATTTTTCCTCCTTCTCTCCCTCCCTCCCTCTTTCCTTCTCTTTTCTCTCTGCTTTCCTCCCTACTGTCCCTCCCTCGCATCCTCCCTTGTTCCTTTCCTCCCTCCCATTTCTCCCTACCTCGCTTGTCTCTTCTCCCGCCCTCCTTCCCTCCCTCCCTCTTTCCCCACTTTATCTTCCTCCCTTCTTCCCTCCCTGAATCTCTCTCTCCTTCCTTCTCGCCCTTTACCTACCCCTCCCTCCTTTGCTCCCCTTCTTTCCTTTTCCCTCCCTCCTTTATGTCCTCCTCCTTCCCTCCCTTCCTTTACTTCTTCCATTCTCCTTCCCTCCCTTAACCCCTCTCCATCCTTTCCTTCCTTTATCTCTCCCTCTTCCTTTCTTGTGCCTCTCCCTCTTCCTTCCCTTCCTTCATTTCTCTCTTGTTTATTTTCTCCTTTTACCTCTCCCTATCTGCTTTTAGTCCTTCTCACTTGCCCATAATCTCCCTTCTCTCTTCTTTTCATTAATCTCTCTCTCTCTCTCTCTCTCTCTCTCTCTCTCTCTCTCTCTCTCTCTCTCTCTCTCTCTCTCCTTTCCTCCCTTTATCTCTCCCTACCTCCCTTCTCTCCCTTTCTACCTACCTCCCCGAGACACCCAGCACATCTGATAGCTCTTCTTGTCATCATTAATCTAACTCACTGACTGCTGCCCCCATCCTTGCTTCTTACTCTCTCTCTCTCTCTCTCTCTCTCTCTCTCTCTCTCTCACACACACACACACACACACACACACACACACACACACACACACACAGCCCCCATCTCTACCTCTCCTGCAACACAAAAATAATCCTTTCAAAACACAAGCCATCCCACCCAAAATATTTTCCAGGCTTTACAAAAAAACTCAGAAAACTTAGTAGCAATAATTCTGAAGGAAAGAGAAAGGCAGAGCACTAACGAAAGCTGTATATTCGTAAGGGACCAAAACACCTGTCAGGATATGCTAATTAAGGTACAGGTATGCAAATGAGAGAGACTTCTTACCTGTTTTCCTTATGCTTGCTCGGTCTCTCTCTATGGGCTGAGTTATTTAATTTCTTCCTCTTCCCCTTCTCCTTCTTCTTCCTCTTCCTCTTGGCCTTCTTCCTTGTCTTCCTCCTGCTTCTTCTCCTCCTACTTTTCCTCCCCCTACTGCTCTTCCTTCCGTCCCGTGCTATATATATACATGAAGTTGTTTGTAGCAAAGAGACTGCGTATTATATGACCTTTTATACTGTTCCTGCTGCTACTACTACTACTATTACTACTACTACTACTACTACTACTACTACTACTACTACTACTACTACTACTACTACTACTATAACTGTAGCAATGAGTAACAGTGATAAGAATAACTGTTTTTTTTTTTAATTATTGTAAAGGAAACAGTAGTAAACGTACAGTAGCTTTTCCTGCAACGTAGATAACCAAAAGATCGCAATCATCATCATCATCATCATCATCACCACCACCACCCTAACCCTTCTTCCACGAATGAATTTGATGAATAGGATTTAGGGAGAAATATAGCTGAGGTAGGAAAGCATGAATGAGGGAGACTATCAACAGAGTACCGAAATGAATGGGACTCATACCTGCACTCAGTGATCATCATCATCATCATCATCATCTTATTCAGTGATCGTCATCATCATCATCATCATCTTATTCAGTCATCATCATCATCATCATCATCATCTTATTCAGTCATCATCATCATCATCATCATCATCATCATCTTATTCAGTCATCGTCATCATCATCATCATTTACATCACACTCCATCATCATCATCATCATCATTTACATCACACTCCATCATCATCATCATCATCATTTACATCACACTCCATCATCATCATCATCATCATTTACATCACACTCTGTCATCATCATCATCATCATTTACATCACACTCCATCATCATCATCATCATCATCATCATCATCATTTACATCACACTCCATCATCATCATCATCATCATCGTGACCATTCTGTTAAAATCTACGGAAACCATTTGTATTATTTCACTACCATACATTATTTTGGAACATGGTGGTGGAGAGGGAAGCCTTCAGGTGGTGGCACTGATATAACAATGCGGCTCCACTGCCCGGTCATCCAAATGTTCCTTAACTTATTCCTCTCCCCCGAAAGGGGGATAGGAGACTCCAAGGAAAGGCATTGGGTTCCCATTTCCAATTAACCTTGGTCTACAACAACGACAACTAATAATCATCATCATCATCATCATCATCATCATAATCATAAGACTGTATTAAAGTAGTAGTAGCAGTAATATTGGCAGTAGTAGTAGTAGTCGTAGCAGTAGCAGTGGTAGTAGTGGTGGCAGTAGTAGTAGCAATGGTAGTATTGACTAATACTACGACAACTACTACTACTACTAATAATAATAATAATAATGATAATAATTATAACAATGAACTCATCTATTGTTAACACGAGCACAGTCATCAGCAGCGAAAGGATTGTTGGAGATTTTATAACCCAGGATACACAAACACAATCAAATTCCCTTCCATAATTCTAGTTTTGATTTGCAGGAAAGACACGGGGACTGTCGAATCTCTCTCTCTCTCTCTCTCTCTCTCTCTCTCTCTCTCTCTCTCTCTCTCTCTCTCTCTCTCTAAAGCTGAAAGAAATCGTCTGGTATAAAAGGGGAAATAATCGCGTTAGAGTAGTTAAGCAGTGGATTAAAACAGACTCTAAGCAAACAAAAAAAAAAACACATAGAAAACTATACCATATAACTCTCCATTAACATCGTCTACCAGCAACAACAACAACAATAAAAAAACCCATCACAGCTACTAACAAGAACCATCGCTACCACCACTAACACACCACCAACAATAACAACTACTACTGCTGCTACTACTACACCCACCACCACTACTACCGTTACTGCTACTACTGCTACTACTACTACTACTGTCACAACCACCACCACCACCACCACCACTACTACTATTACTATTACTACTGCTACTACTATTACCACCACCATCACCACCATAACAATAACAACCACAACAACAATCACAGGGACAGGAAATAACATTAGCGTCAATAACAGAAAGTCAATAACATCAATAAAGGCGAGTATGGTATCAAACAACACACACATTTATTGACAACACTGCCATCAGCAACAACAGCAACAACAACATCAACATACACAAAACAAACAAAATTGATGATTACAGCGAGACGGAATGAATATTATTAAAACACATCATGAATAACAACAAACACAATGACGACAACAACAGCAGCAACAACAAAAACAACAACAACAACAACATACACAAAAATACAACCCTGGAAATGGATGTTGTAAATAAATAAATAAATAGTGTAAATAATTTAATAGGAGGAGAGTGATAGTATAACCAATAGTAATTATCAAAATAGTACAGATTAACAGGAGTAAATCTCTCACGATAGTGGAATTAAAGCAACTACACACACACACACACACACACACACACACACACACACACACACACACACACACACAGAATGATGATTTTATTAGTTTTTATTATTTTTATCATAGTTTATCTTGTGCTGTTGCTTTTATTGTTATTATTATTATTATTATTATTATTATTATTATTATTATTATAACAGAACGCGACCTACAATTACCATGTCAGCAACACCACCACCACCACCACCACCACAAACAACAACAACCACGCCAACAAGCAACACAACAAGAACAACAACAACAACAGGCCAAGCAGCATTTACATAGAGCAGTGAGAGAGTCATTAGCATAGTTAATGAGGGCAATTGCCTTGTTTAGTTCAATGATCACAACTTCTTTCACCCTCCTTCACTCCTTCCTTCCTTCCTGCCCTTCCTTCCTCCTTCGTTTCTTCTCTTCCTCTCTTCCTCCCTCTTGATTTTTCTCCATCATCCTTCGTTTCTTCCTTTTCTCTCCTCCTTCTCCCTGCTTTCCCTCCTTCGTTTCTTCCTCCCTTCTTTTCCTCCTCCCTGGCTTCCCGCCTTCGTCCTCTCTCCCCCTCTCTTTCCTTTCTTTCTTTCTTTTCTCCTCCTTCCTTCCTTCCTTCCTTCCTTCCAGTTATCGTTTCTCATTTATTTTCTTTCTTCTTCCATCCTTCCCTCTCTTCAGCCTTCCTTCCTCTTCCCATTCCTTTTTATTCTATACTTCCCTTTTCTGTCATTTTCTTCCGCCTTTCCTTCGTTCCTTCAATCCTTCCATCCATCCTTCCTACCTGCCCGCCTGCCTCCTTTATTCTTCCTTCATCTCTTCTTTTTCCTCTGTTTCCTTCTTCCTACCTTCCTTTTTCCCTCATTCATTCCCCCTCCTCTCTTCTTTACTCTTGTTTTCCTCCACCCATCCTTCCTTCCTTTACTCCTCCTCCTCCTCCTCCTCCTCCTCCTCCTCCCTCTTCTCTTTTTCTCCTCTTTTTTCTTTCCTTCTCTTCTACATTATTCCCTCCTATGCCTCCTGTCTTCCTTCCTCTCTCCCTACCTCCCTCGCTTCTTTATTTTTTCTTTCCTTTTTCTCTCATTTAGCTTCCTTCTCTCCCTCTTCCTTTTCTTCCTTCTCTCCTCCCTCCCTCCATCTAATCTTTCTTACTTGTTGCTTTCTCATCTCTCCTTCCACTTGCCTTCCTTCCCTCCTTCTTTCTCTCCCTCCCTTCCTCCCTCCCTCGTTCCAGCTCTCTTTTCTTCCTGCCATCTCGTCTTTCCTTCCACCTTGCTTCCCTCCCTCCTTCCCTCCCTCCCTCTCTCAATTCCTCCATTATTTTACTTAACCCTCTGAATCCCATGTCGTATTTTTCACGCTATTCAATCCTCCAACAGACGATTTTATTCAGCACTGGAGGGAGATCTAAACCCGTATTTTTGAGGAAGTTCCCTAACACCTTTTCCTAATTTATTTTGCTTATTACACCTCACTGCCCTTGTGTTACATAAATCCTTCCAGTATCGCCTTACATAGGATATTAACCAGCCACATCCAAAAATAAATCGCTAAGGAAGAGGGATTAGGGAGAATTAGGGCCCTAGGAGTAGACTGTAACACCAGTCGAGCAGGGCAGTACTTCCAAGGTGGATGGAAAGCTGATGACAGGGAGAGCTGGAGCTCCCGTTTCATCAGCCCTCAGGACTAGTTCCTGACCATCCCCCTTTGCTGAACTTTTTCAGAGTTTCAGTAACACAAAGAGTAGGCCAGCATGCACTCCAGTACATGTTTCTCTAACTGTCTACACCAAACTACATGCACAGTACACACTACACTTCCTTTTCAAAATTAAAAAAGAAACATGGCTGCAACAAATCAGGCCTCGGGGTCCCCAGTGGAGGGGGGGACCATAAATGCTCGAGTCGATTCCTAACAAAAATTTTAAAGCATATTTCCTGTCACAACCTTCTTTCTGATCGTCAGTATGGGTTCCGTCAGGGAAGCTCCACTGGCGATCTTCTCACCTACCTTTCAGACTCCTGGTCATCCTCCTTTCGGGACTTTAGCGAAAGCTTTGCCATTGCACTTGACATCTCAAAGGCTTTCGATCGAGTCTGGCATAAATCTTTAATTTCCAAACTGCCCTCTTACGGTTTCTATCCTTCTATCTGTGCCTTCATCTCTAGCTTCCTTTCTGGTCTTTCTATAGCCGCTGTTGTAGACGGCCATCGTTCTTCTCGATCTATCAACAGTGGTGTTCCTCAGGGCTCTCTCCTATCACAACTCTCTTCCTTTTATTCATCAATGACCTTCTAAGCTGTACATCTAACCTTATCCACTCTTATGCTGATGACTCCACCCTTCACCTTTCCATTCGATTCCCGCAACGTCCATCTCAGCAGTTACTTCAACAAACAAGGGAGGAAGCTATGGCACACCTAATGTCTGACTTGGCTCGTATCTCTGACTGGGGTAAAAATAATCTTGTTGTTTTTAATGCATCAAAGACTCAGTTTTTACACCTATCAACCCGTCAAAATCTTCCACAGGAGTACCCACTAATGTTTAATAATATCCAGCTCAATCCTGCATCATCCTTGAACATGCTTGGGGTTCCATTCACACGGGACTTATCTTGGAAAGATCATATTGCATGTCTTGTAAAATCTGCTTCCAAGAGATTGGGTGTGCTAAGCCGACTCCGTGCCTTCTTTACCCCTGCACAGTTGTTGACTTTATACACGGGTTTTATTCGCTCCTGTTTAGAGTACAACTCTCATGTGTGGGGAGGCTCCCCACATACAGCTCTTCTCAGTAGGGTGGAGTCAAAGGCTATTCGTCTCAACAACTCTCCTCTTACTGGCTCCCTTCAACCTTTGTCTCTTCGCCGCACTGTTGCCTGTTTATCTCTTTTCTATCGTTACTTCCATAGTCACTGCTCCTCTGAACTATCTGCTTGCATCCCTCCACCTCTACGACGGGCGCGTGGCACCCGTCTAGCAACAAACTCTCATCCCTTTTCTGTCCAACTCTCTAATGCAAGAGTTAACCGTTACTCCCAGTCTTTCATTTATGCAACAGGTCAACTCTGGAACTGTCTCCCTCTGTCTGTATTTCCTACTTCCTATGATCTCCAGTCTTTCAAACGCAGTGTGTCCAGGCATCTCGAAATGAATGAATCTTGAATTTGGCTTTCCCTTGTATTGTTTTTGTTTTTTCTTGGAAGGAGCGTTCATGCGGGCTCAGCCTTTGGTTCCTTCTTCCTCGCATAAAAAAAAAGGGGGGGTTTATGAAGGCTGTATCTTACCCCTCCAGATCGGTACGTCTCTCTGTATGCTGAATAAAATCGTCTGAAAGTAGGAAAAATGAAAATAAAAAAAGATCCATTGATTTCAAACACTGAGTCTCCTATGACTCACTCTCAGCTGAAAAAAATCGTCTGGGGTTAGAGAGAGAGAGAGAGAGAGAGGGAGAGGGTCAGAGCTAGCCACTTCCTTCCCTTCCTTCATTTTATTCATTAAGTTCTTTCATTTTTTTCTGTTCTTTTAGTTTTCTTTTTCCCGGTTTGGCTTTTCTTGATTCGTCTGTTTGTTTAATTTTTTCTTTACTTATTCCTGTCCTTTTCATATCCTTTTTTTCTAATTATTTCATTATTTTTATTGTATTTTTTTGGGTTATTTTTTCATTACTTTTTATTTTCCTTTTTCCTCATTATTTTCTATTTTCTATTTTTTATTATTTTTTATTTGCCAATTATTTTTTGTGTTTCGTTCTTTGTTTATTATTTTTTATTTTCCCTTTTTTCATTTTTTTCTACAGTATTTTCTATTTATCATTATTTTTCCATTATTCTTTATTCTGTACTATTATTATTTTTTCATTATATTTATTGTTTTAATATTTTTCAATATTCCTTATTAATTGTTACTATTTTTTCATTTTCCATTATTTTTCATTTTGTAGTTATTCATTATTTTTTCATCATTTATTTTATTTTTTCATTATTTTTATTATTTTTCATTACTTTTTTCATTATTTTCCATTATTTTTTATTTATCATTATTTTTTTCATTTTTTTCATTATTTTTCATTATTTTTTTCATTTTTTTTCATTATTTTTCATTATTTTTTTCATTTTTTTCATTATTTTCTTCATTTTTTTCATTATTTTTCATTATTTTCTTCATTTTTTTCATTATTTTTCATTATTTTTTTCATTTTTTTCATTATTTTTCATTATTTTTTTCATTATTGTTCATTTTCCTACATTTCATTTTTTGAGTTCTTTTTCATGGCTTCTTTTCTTACTTCATTCTGTTGTTTTTTATTATTATATTTTTTTCATTTTTTTTATATTTCTTGTATTGGATTCATTGTCTTGTCTTTCATTGCCCCAAACTTTATGTAATTCATTATATTCTTAAATAGATGGATATATAATTAGATAGATAGATAAAATTACATGTGGATAGATAGACTGATGGATTGATAGACATAGGTAGTTAACAGAGGTAAATACATAAGAGATAGATATAAAAAATACATAGACAGATAGACAGCTAGATAGACAGACAGACAGATAGATAGATAGTTACATTGATACATACTTACATACATACATAAACAGACAGACTGACAGAGAGACAGATAGATAGATGGATAGATAGACAGATAGATGGACAATATTTTCTCCGAGGATTTTTGCCGATTCTTTTCTTCCAGTTCTTTTAATAACTTTTTTTTCCGTTTTCAATTCTTTTCATTTTTCATTTTCTTTTATATTCATTTGGCTTCTCTCTCCTTCCCTTTCTCCTTCCTTTCCTTCCTTCCTACCTTCCTTCTTTCCTTTTTCCCTGCCTCTTCCTTCCCTCCCTCCTTCATTCATTCATTCATTCTTTCTTTCTTTCTTTCTCTCCCTCTTCTGTTCTTCCCCTCCTTCTTTCAATCCTTTCTTCCTTCCTTCCTTCCTCCATTCATTCATTCTTTCTCTCCTTCTTCTCTACTTCCCCTCCTTTCTTTCTTTTCTTCCTTCCCACCTTCTTTTCATCGTCTCCTATCTTCCCTTCCTACGATTCTTCTCTCCTTCCCATACTTCATCCTTCCTTCCTTCCTTCTTTCTTTCCACACCCGTATTTCCTTCCTTACATCCTTTTTCCTCCTTTCCTTCGTCTTTCATTCTTTCCTTCTATCCTTCTTTCCCTCTTTCCTTCGCTTTGATTCATCCCTCTTCTCTCCTTTATCTTCCTTCTATTTCCTTCCATTTTCTTTCCTTCCTCTTTCCATCTTTCTCTCTCTTTTCTTTCTCTCCTTACTCCTGTGTTTCCTCGCATCCCTCTTTTCATCCTTCCATATTTCCTTCCTTCCTTCCTTCACTCCTTCATTCCTTCCTTTCTGCCTTCTTTCCTTCCTTCCTTACTTCCTCTCTTCCTCCTCTCTT
The DNA here is from genome assembly GCF_032717465.1 of Coenobita brevimanus. NCBI lineage: Eukaryota > Metazoa > Arthropoda > Malacostraca > Decapoda > Coenobitidae > Coenobita > Coenobita brevimanus. The sequence continues at coordinate 6,771,288 of NC_137030.1, read as the reverse complement.
TTCTTCTTTCATTCCTTCCTTTCATTCGTCTTCCTTCCCTTCTTCTTTTGCTCCTTTTTCTTCCTTCCTTCTTCCTACCTTCTGTACTTTCTTAACTCCTTCTCTTTTCCTTCTCCCCTTCATTCTCCCTTTCCTTCCTCCTCCCTTCCTTAATTCCCACCTTCCTACCTTCCTTCCTTCCTTCCTTCCTTCCTTCCTTCCTTACATACTTTTTCTTCTCTTCTTCTTTCCTTCTTTTCTTCCTTCATTTTCTCTTCACGTGTTTCCTTCCTTTCTCCCTTCTCCCTTCCTTCATTCCTTCCCTCTCCCCATCTTAACAACCATCCTTCCTTAATATCGTCCTTTTTCCCTACCTCTCTTCCTTCCTTCCTTCCTTCCTTCCTTCCTCCCTTCCCTCCCTCCTTCCTTCCTTCCTTCCTTCCTCCCTTCCTTCCTCCCTTCCTTCCTTCCTTCCTTCCATCCTTCCTTCCTTCCTTTCTTCCTTCCATCCATCCATCCATCCATCCCTCCTTCCCTCCTTCCTTCCTTCCTTCCTTCCTTCCTTCCTTCCTTCCCTCCTTCCTTCCTTCCATCCTTCCTTCCTTCCTTCCTTCCATCCATCCTTCCTTCCTTCCTTCCTTCCTTCCATCCATCCATCCATCCATCCATCCTTCCTTCCTTCCTTCATTTCCTCAGAACACTGGTTATCTCTCACTGATGATAAAACTGAAATCGACTTTTAGTGAAAGTTTTGCCTCTCTCTCTCTCTCTCCCTCTCTCTCTCTCTCTCTCTCTCTCTCTCTCTCTCTCTCTCTCTCTCTCTCTCTCTCATCACAGTTTTCTTCCTCTTCCTCTTCTCCTCCTCCATCATCATCATTATATTATTATTATTATTATTATTATTATTATTATTATTATTATTATTATTATTATTATTATTATTATTATTATTATTATCATCATCATCATCATCATCATCATCATCATCATCATCATCTTCCTCCTCCTTCTCCTCTCACTACTTATTCGTTTCCTCTCTTATCTCTTCCCCCCTCTGTCATCTTTTCATGCTTCTCTCTCTCTCTCTCTCTCTCTCTCTCTCTCTCTCTCTCTCTCTCTCTCTCTCTCTCTCTCTCTCTCTCTCTCTCTCTCTCTCTCTCTCTCTCTCTCTCTCTCTCTCTCTCTCTCTCTCGTGGTCAGAGGTTAAAGGGAGAGATAAGGAGAGTGTTCCTCCCATATCTCCCTCCCTCCCTCCCTCCTTTTTTCCCTCCCACGCTCTCTCTTTTTCTCTCTCTATCTTCCTATCTCTTTCCCTCATCTCTCTCTTTCTTCCTTTTCTTTTCCGCATCCACGATTTTCTGCTCTTGAGATTATGTAAGGACTCTCTCTCTCTCTCTCTCTCTCTCTCTCTCTCTCTCTCTCTCTCTCTCTCTCTCTCTCTCTCTCTCTCTCATTAATCAAACACCCTTCTTCCCTCTTTATTTCTCTCTCTCTCTCTCTCTCTCTCTCTCTCTCTCTCTCTCTCTCTCTCTCTCTCTCTCTCTCTCTCATTAACCCAGCCACAGCGATCATTTCAGGCACATTATCATTATTACTGTTGTCTTTCGTGTCTAAGGGTAGTTGGGGAGCGATAATTGTGGTAGATGATTGCGGTTGTTGTGGTAGTTGTGGTAGCTGCGGTGGTGGTGGTGGTGGTGGTGATATTTGTGGTGGTAGTTGTGGTAGTCGTGGTGGTGATGTTAGTGTGGTGGTGTGGTGGTGGTGGTGGTAGTTGGGTAGTGTGGTGGTGGTGGTAGTTGTGATGCTGTGGTAGTTCTGGTAGTTGTGGTGGTGGTTGTGGTTGTGGTAGTACTGGTAGTAATAGGGACTGGGGGTAGTTTTGGTAGTTATGGTAGTGGTAGTATTTGTGGTGGAAGTAATGGTTGCCGCGGTATGCTGGTTGAAGTAGTAGTGGTAGTAGTTGTGGTAGTTGTAGTAAATTTGGTTAATGTGGTGGTGGTGGTTGTGGCAGAGGTTGCAATAAAAGTAGTGCTGATGTTGACAGTAGTAGTAGTAGTAGTAATAGTAGTAGTAGTAGTAGTAATAGTAGTAGTAGTAGTAGTAATGGTAGTATTGGTAGTATTGATGGTGGTGGTAATGAATGGTAGTTGTGGTGGTGATAGTTGTAGTTGTAGTGGTGGTAGTTGTAGCGGTAGTTGTGGTTGAAGTAAGTGGTAGCTGTGATTGTAGTGGTGGTGGTTGTAGTTGTAGCTGTTCGTGGTAGTGGTAATGGTGGTTGTAGTTGTAGCTGTGTTAGTGGTAGTGGTGGTGGTTGTAGTTGTAGCTGTATTAGTGGTAGTAGTGGTGGTTGTAGTTATAGCTGAGTTAGTGGTAGTGGTGGTGGTTGTAATTGTAGCTGTGTTAGTGGTAGTGGTTGTAATTGTAGCTGTTCCTGGTAGTGGTGGTGGTTGTAATTGTAGCAGTTCCTGGTAGTGGTGGTGGTTGTAGTTGTTGCTGTGTTAGTGGTAGTGGTGGTGGTTGTAGTTGTTGCTGTGTTAGTGATAGTGGTGGTGGTTGTAGTTGTAGCTGTGTTAGTGGTAGTGGTGGTGGTTGTAGTTGTAGCTGTGTTAGTGATAGTGGTAGTGGTTGTAGTTGTGGCTGTGTTAGTGGTAGTGGTGGTGGTTGTAGTTGTTGCTGTGTTAGTGGTAGTGGTGGTGGTTGTAGTTGTAGCTGTGTTAGTGGTAGTGGTAGTGGTTGTATTTGTGGCTGTGTTAGTGATAGTGGTGGTGGTTGTAGTTGTGGCTGTGTTAGTGGTAGTGGTAGTGGTTGTAGTTGTAGCTGTGGTAGTGGTAGCTTTAGTTGTGGTTAAGGTAGTTAAAGTAATTATGCTCCTTGGAATAATAACAAACTTTCCCCCTCCCTCCTTTCCTTCTTCCTTCCTCCCTTCCTACTCTCCTTTCTTCCTACTTTACTTTCCTCCTTCCTTCCCTCTTTTCTTTACTACTCTTACCTCCTTTCTTCCATCTTTTTTTCCCTCCTTCCTTCCTTCTTACTTTCCTTCTTCCTTCGATCTCTCCCTTCCTGTTTTCTTCCTGTTCGCCTTCCCTCTTTTCTCCCTTCCCTTCCCCTCCTTCCCTCCCTCCCTTCCTCCTCCTTTGCCTGAGTCACATTCCCCTATTTAATATGTTTACTCTCTCTCTCTCTCTCTCTCTCTCTCTCTCTCTCTCTCTCTCTCTCTCTCTCTCTCTCTCTCTCTCTCTCTCTCTCTCTCTCTCTCTCTCTCTCTCTCTCTCTCTCTCTCTCAGATTACTAAACTTTACTTTTACATATTTGTCTATCCACATCGTATTGCGTATCTATATCTATCTATCTATCTATCTATCCCGGGCTTATTTATCGATCTCTATGTGCCTGTCTCATTATATTTACAGGTAGGTTATTAACTCTCTCCATATCCATTTATCATAATCATCTTTCTCTCCATGTCTTTCATTATTCTTTTATCTGCCTCTTATCTTTCTCTGTTATTATCCATTTTTATCCGTTCATACGTCATTATCTCTGTTTTTGTTGTATTTAGATGTGTATTTGTTTATCAGTCTATCTGTCTATCCACTGTAACTATCTATCTATCTAAATCTTCATCAGCCTGGCCACCTATTTGTCTATCTGTCTATCTATCTATAAATGATGAAGTGTATATATTAGTTTCAGTTTTTCCGCATCAATATGTATGTGCCTTTCTGCTTACATCTGTCTGTCTATCTGTCTGTCTGTCTTTCTGTCTACCTACCCGTCTATCTCTGTCATTCTATCTATCTATCTGTCTATCTGCCTGTCTGTCTGTCTGTCTGGCTACTTACCTGCCTTCCTACCTATCTATCTATCTGCCTGTCTGTCTGTCTGTCTGGCTACTTACCTGCCTTCCTACGTATCTATCTATCTATCTATCACTTTATTTATTTATCTATCTACCTGTCTATCTCTCTGTCTATACCTGTCTGACTTAGTGGTTGTCTGTCTGTGTCTACCTACATATCTGTCTGTCTGTCTATCTACCTATCTATCTGTCAACCTCAATACCTGCCTGTCTACTCATCTATCTATCTGTCCATCTATCTATCTATATCTGTCTATCCATCTGTCTATCTATATCTATCTATTTATCTGTCTATCTGTCTCTGTCTGTCTGTCTGTCTGTCTATCTATCTATCTATCTATCTACAGTGTCCTAACATTGAACCTAAATCATCCTCTAGGGACAGAAAATTTGTTTGGTCTGTGTTTATAATAATTCTCTCTCTCTCTCTCTCTCTCTCTCTCTCTAGTACAGGTGTGTGGCTTGAGACTTTTATCACATCTACCTTGATTATCTCACTCCACTTACCTTAGAGAGAGAGAGAGAGAGAGAGAGAGAGAGAGATTTGCCTCTATGCATACTTACTTTATCTCTCTTCTCCTTATCATTTGTCTTCCTCCTCATTTCCTCCTCTTTCATCCTCCCTTTCCTCCCATCCCCTCCTTCTGTCCTTTCTTCCTTCCATCCTTCCATCCATCCATCCATCCATCCTTCCTTCCTTCCTTCCTTCCTTCCTTCCTTTCTTCCTACCATCCATCCATCCATCCATCCATCCGTCCATCATTCCTTCCTTCCTTCCTTCCTTCCTTCCTTCTCTTCATTTCTTTCTCCCTCTCCTTCCTACCTCGTATTACAAGTTCTCTCTTTCCTCCTTCCCTCTCTCTTTTCTTTTCTCCTCCCTCACTCCCTACCTTCTCTCCCTTCCTTTTCTACACTCTTCCTTCCCTCCCCCTCTGCTTTCCCTCCCTTCTATCCCTCCTTCCTTCTCTCCTTCCCTCTTCTCCCCCATTCCTTCCCTTCTCTACATTCTCCTCCTATTCCCTTCCCTCCCTCCGTTCTCCTTCTCTCTTCCTCCCTTCTCTTTTGTTTCTTCCTTCTCCCTTCCTCTCCCCATGTCCCTTCCTTCTCCCTTCCTTCCTTTTCTCCCCTTGTCCCTTCCTTCTCACTTCCTTCCTCCTCTCTCCTTCTTCCCTCCTTCTCCCTGCCTCCTTCTCTCTCCTTCTTCCCTCCTACTCCCTATCTCCCCTTTCCTTCACTCCCTTTCCCCCCCTCCTTCTCCTCCTTCCTTCTCTACTGTTTTCTTTTTCTTCACCCCCTTCCTCTCCCCTCCATCCCTACCACTTCTTCGTTTCCCCCATAACTTCCCTCCCTCCTCCCCTCCCTTCCCTCCCTTCCTCCTCCCCTCCCTTCCCTCCCTTCCTCCTCCCCGCCTCTTCCTTCCATTCCCCTCCCTGTCTCTCCTCCTTCCCCACTTCCTCTCCCCTCCCTCCTCCTCTCCCTTCCCTCCCTTCCTCCTCCCCTCCTCTTCCTTTCTTTTCCTCCTTCCCCACTTCTTCTCCCCTCCCTCCTCCTCTCCCTTCCCTCCCTCTCTTCTCCTATCCCTTCTCTCCCTCCCTCCTCCTCTCCCTTCCCTCCCTCTCTTCTCCTCTCCCTTCCCTCCCTCTCTTCTCCTATCCCTTCTCTCCCTCCCTCCTCCTCTCCCTTCCCTCCCTCCCTCCCTCCTCCTCTCCCTTCCCTCCCTCCCTCCCTCTCTCCCTTCCCTCCCTTCCTCCTCCCTATCCCTTTGCGTTATTTCCACCACGTTCAATATCAGCCACAACCACTGGACACCTCCTTCCTGCTAGAGAGAGAGAGAGAGAGAGAGAGAGAGAGAGAATCACCAATGGAAATAAAGTTAGAGAGAGAGAGAGAGAGAGAGAGAATCACCAATGTAAATAAAGTTAGAGAGAGAGAGAGAGGCACACATAATGAACCACTTAACCGACGCGTATTAACCTAAAATTCTACGTATCTAAATATCTATCTGTCTATCCTTGTCTCAGCCAATCTATCATCCAATTATTTATCTATTTACAGGTATATAAGAAACAAACACCCCGTGAGAAAGATATGTGTGTGACTCTCTCTCTCTCTCTCTCTCTCTCTCTCTCTCTCTCTCTCTCTCTCTCTCTCTACTATAGACCCCCCTAAAAGCCTCTCCTATCCCCGTTTTTTATATCCAATTTTCCCATATATTGCGTCCTTGTCACTTTTCCTTACATTTTCTATGAGATGATGACAGGTATAGTTTTTTTCTAAGAAAGAGAGAGAGAGAGAGAGAGAGAGAGAGAGAGAGAGAGAGAGAGAGAGAGAGAGATGCATGAAAAATAAGGCAATATTTTTTTTCGATAATTCACTCTCATTTCTCCAGTTCAATTTTTATTTTCTCTTTGTACCCCAGCCTGTACTTGTATTTATTTGTTTTTATATTATGGGAAATTATATAATGATGATGATGATGATGATGACGATGATGATGATGATAATGGAGAGGACAATTTAAATGATCTATCTATCTATCTATCTATTGCCAGACGCCATAATCCCATAAGGGGTGGCCATTTGACTTTGAGTTATTTGTTTTACGGGGAGGGGCACTAACCCTCCACCAACCCACTTGCTGACACGTAGGGAGCACGTATGGTTTGGTTATATGGTCACTACCCAGCGGTGTAAATGGTTTCTTGGCTTACAGGAAACCATTTGGCTTGTCACTCGATGTAAAGCCACCTGTAAAGGAAAGAAAAGCAATAAGAAGTGACAGGAAAGATGGGAGAAGTAGGAAGAGAGGAGGGCAGGCACAGAAAAGGAATGATAAAGGCTAAGGATGAAGTAGGCAGCACCACATCAAGTGAGTGGATGATGGTTGCCACCACCTACCACAAAATTTAAATGATACTGGTGATAATGATGGCAGTGATGGTGACGACGATGATATGGAAAATTAAATAATGATGACGATGATGATGATGATGATGATTTAAATGATACTGGTGATAATGATGGCAGTGATGGTGACGACGATGATA